>NW_027133051.1:0-59428 GCF_026122565.2 Emydura macquarii macquarii
GGGCCTGCACCTGGGGCACCCTCCCTGAACTGACTCGTAAGCCACCACCCTCCTCGACACCCAGGTCTTCCACGACTCTACAAGAAACTAACCAGCTGATAGTGAGCTGGCTGGGGGAAGGTGGGGCTATTTAATGAGTATTTAGGTTGGTAAATAGATTAAAAATGTGCATAAAAATCATCCATGCTTGATTCTCTCTCTCTCTCTCCTGCACCCTTTGCAGGTTATTCCTTCTCTAAACCTGCCAGTTTTGGGGGGCCGGAAGGCTGCCTTCATCTCTCTGGCAGTGCCTCCCACACACCGTGGGTGCTGCTAAATTACAAATAGCTAATGGGGGAGCTGGGGATTCCACGGCTTCCCTGGCAGTCCTGTTCTGACACTTAGCTCGTCCTCGCCTTGTAGGGGACCCTCTGTCTCCGGATGGAGGAAAACGTCACTTGCTCTGGACTTGTAGGGTTCGTCGTCACTTCTGCAGTGTGTAGATACTGTGGTGACAGGCGCCCTGGGGCCACAGCCCCCCATATTCTGCAGCTTCTCCGAGTGTTTCTTCACATTACGGTTTCCCTTTGTCAGCCGCCCACGCGACGATGTCTGGACTTGTCCTTCTCCCGGCTGGCGGTGGGACCAGCCGTGGGTCTGCAGGGGAGAAGGAGCAGAGAGACTGGCCGCTCACAGGGGAAGCGTCCCAGCGCTCACCGAAGGTGAAGAAACGCAGCAGCGGCAGCAAATCAAAGCAGCAGCAGAGGAGCGGGACGGGAGGCTCCCGCGACAGACAGGCCAAGGTCACGATGCCCCGGAAAGAGCTGGGGGCCGGGGAGCTGGCTCGTTCGGAACCTGCGAAACCCTCCACGGCTAAGGGGGGAAATGCTCAAAATCCAGAGAGCGCCTACAGCGGAGACGCTGCTCACCAGCGCGGCGGGTGGGACCTGCCCTGAGCATGGGGGAGCGTCACCCCAAAGGGCTCTCCGCAGCTCCCCCAGCAACGGCATGTACGAGAAAGCCCCTTCCAGTGTGGCGGGGGCGGAGAAGTGCTTCCCTCCACGGGCTACGTTCAAAAGCACCAGAGACCCCCGGCTGGCAGGACCCTCCTTCCCTGGCTTTGGCCGGCCGGGGTCTCAACTCACCGAGGACTGCACTGGGGAAAGCCGCCTGCAGAAGAGATGTCAGCTCCCGGCGGGGACAGCACGTGGGGCGAGGAGTCCCAGGGGTGCGGTGCTTCCCCGGCGCAGGGACAGAGCTCGGTGCTCTCGGGGCCCGGCAGTACGATCACGGATCCAACCCCAGACATCAGATGGGAAGGGAGGGTCCCTTGTGAAATAAGCCTGCGCCTCCCCCAGCTGCTTCCCCCAGCACCCATGGGGATGGCAGCGTGGGAGGGTCCCCTACGTTCTGGGCCACAGAGCTGCCAGGGGCAGGAACCAAAGATGGGTAATGAATTGGAGAGGGGCTGGGTCACTGCCCGTGGAGGCCAGGGGACCTAGAAGGGGACCAGTAAGACCCAAAGACAGAGTCCCCGGGGGGGGGGGGTGCTGTGGGATTGAGCACGGCATCTCCGTGAGTCTAACCTCCGCAGGGAGCCACTGAACGCAGAACCACAGGGAAGTAGCTGGGCCCTGCCCCCGTGGTTGCCGGTCCCTGGAGGCGCCTCCCTTGGCTTCCTCCCAGGTTTATCACACGCAGGAGCTTTTCACACACATTTCAGCAGCCAGGAGCGAAAGGCCCAGCCATGCAGGCCAGGCGGATTCAGCCTCGCGGGGGGCAGAAAGTCTCTCCAATCGCTCCCGCCCTGTGGAATAAAAGGCCTTGGCAGAGCCTCAGGGGGTGTTTTTGTGGCTCCAGACCGCTGCCCGGCGCAGACAGGCCCTGCGTGGCCGGGCATTGAAATGAGCCCCGCGCCAGCGCAGCGGCCCTGCCCGTTCTGCTGTTCAATGCCGGGAGTTCGCATTGTCCCGACGTGGTCAGCGTTCGGGTTCACAGGAGCTGCTGCCCATCTCCTACCTGCATTACAGCGCGGCTGGTCTGCAGGGTCGCAGGTGCCATGGCGGCCCCGGGATACCAGAGACAAGGGGGAGGGTAATAGCTTGATTGGGCTGTCTGCAGAAGTTGGGCCGGTAATAGATAGGATCTCACCCCCTGGTCTTCCTTGCAGCTAGTCTTGGCAGAGTTCGCTGGTTAGTTTTCATCATTTCCATGGATAACAGAGATGTTTGTTTGAGGGGGTTTTATTTTTATCAATGTACATTTTCGCAGGAGCCACGTTACGAGTTTTATCCATTGTTTCGTTAAACCGTCAGCGTTGTGGGACGCGATGGGGGGCTGGTCAAATGATTGTTTGATGGCGGTAGACGCTGAGATTCAGAAAATGTCAAAGCTCTGTAGCGTTAAACCACCAGTTGTCAAAACACACCGAGTCAATATCCTGAAACCAGCTGTGGTGAGTTCTCAAGCAGCATGTTTCTTACCTTCCCCAGCTGGGCTGGGTCCCCAGTTCCTGTCCTTCTGACACCTCTTTTCCTAGGATGCTTCCTTCAGGACTCTGAGAGGGGCTCTGGGCTCTCCCCCCTTCTCTCCAGCCCAGGGGATCCCCCTGCACGGCTCTTCCCCTCGTTCCGTCAGACAGATGACCTCCGGTTTGACAGCGGGCAGAGAACCAGGCTGGGCAGGGATGGGCTCAGAGCCAGTGGGTTTCCCAGTGGCCCATTGACCCCAGCCCTGCTTTATGGGCTTTGCAGAGCAGTCTAAGAGTAAGTAGAGAGGGGTGCAAAGGATCGGGCACACTGGGTCAGACCAATGGTCCAGCTAGTCCAGTGTCCTGTCTGCCGACAGTGGCCAGTGCCAGGTGCTTCAGAGGAATGAACAGAAGAGGTGATCGTCAAGTGATCCATCCCGTCAGCTATTCCCAGCCTGTGGCAAACAGCAATCGCTGCCTATCTGATTAACAGCCATTGATGGACCTATCCTCCATGAACTTATCTAGCTCTTTTTTGAACCCGGCCTTCATCCTCTGGCACAGAGTTCCACAGGTTGACTGTGCGATGTGTGAAGAAATACTTTTTTGTTCATTTTAAACCTGCTGCCTATTAATTTCCTTTGGTGACCCCTTGTTCTTGTGTTATGAGAAGGAGTAAATAACACATCCTTATCTACTTTCTCCACACCAGCCATGATATTACAGACCTCTGTCATATCCCCCTTAGTCGTCTCTTTTCCAAGCTGAAAAGTCCCAGTCTTATTAATCTCTCCTCATACGGAAGCTGTTCCATCCCCATAATCATTTTAGCTGCCCTTTTCTGTACCTTTTCCAATTCCAATATATCTTTGTTGAGATGGGGCGACCAGATCTGCACACAGTATTCAAGGTGTGGATTTGTATAGAGACCATATAATTTTCTGTCTTATTATCTGTCCCTTTCCTAATGATTCCTAACATTCTGTTTGCTGCACATTGAGTGGATGGTTTCAGAGAACTGTCCACAGTGACTCCAAGATCTTTCTTGAGTAGTAACGGCTAATTTACACCCCATCATTATATATGTAGGGTTGGGATTCTGTTTTCCAATGTGCATGACTTTGCATTTATCAACATTTAATTTCATCTGCCGTTTTGTTGCCCAGTCACCAAGTTTTGTGAGATCCTTTGTAACTCTTCGCAGTCTGCTTTGAGTAGTTTTTCGTATCATCTGCAAATTTTGCCACCTCACTTGTTTACAGATCCAATGGTCATGAAAACAGGATTGGGCCAGCAATGCGTGCAATGAGCTGGTGATTAACGGCGATGCTGACCCAGAGGCAGCGTGACACACCCGGCCATAGTCTGACGTGACAGCAGCAAGTGTCAAAGATGGGGAAAAAATGGAAACTTTGGGTCTCGTTCTGCAATTGTCATCTTGGAGCTTCGGATTCGTGTCTGACAGAGCCTGGCTCCCTCCTCGTGCCCAGCCTAGTTGGCCACTAGGCTGGCTGAGCAACACATGGAAAGGACTGGTCATTATATCACAGCAGCTCACAGAACTTCCTGGGTATGAATGTGTGTGTGGATGTGACTCCTTTGCTATTCTTACAAGTACAATAAACGCGGTGTGTTATCTTGTCCCCGAATAAGATCCTGCTCGTCTTCTCTTGTACAGGTATAACATGATGGTGGAGAATGTGAAGGGCGCAGCATGAGGGGTATCCCACGATGGTTGTAAAACTGGTGTGCACGCTGCCGGCTTTCATAAGCCTGCCAGTATAGAGAAAGGTCTACAACGTGTTCTTTGGTTAACCAGACAGACCCTGGTGGATCTAGGAGTTCGTCTGAAGGACATAGGCGTTTTGGGTTTATTACTGTTGCAGCGAACTCTGAAGGGACTAGGAGTTACTGTTTTAGTGCGTAGCTTTGTTCAGCACGCTGAAGGGTGTGGAGTTTGCCTGCCTTGACTCCAGGTTTATCTAGGAGTTGGGGTGCTGCTGTTATTACAATCAGCACTGAAGGAGAGGGTTGTCTGGATGTTTAAGAGAAGGCAGCTCGAGACGCCCCTAGGGTCAGGAAACACAACAACGCTACCCTTTGTTCGAGAAATTAATGACACCTTTTAAACAGATTTTGCAAAGGTTCAGGGTTCAGGCAGAGCTTCTGGGCACCGGAGCCACTGTCATTTAACCCGGGATAGGGGCTGGAATGTGGGTTTCCAGATGTTCTGGCCCACGGAGCCCCACTTCCAGATTTGTTGTTGCTGTCTGGACCTTTCTTGGCCTAGGTTTTCCTTTTCCTCTGCTGCTGCTTCTCCTCTCTCTCTCTCTTGCTCTGCACTTTTTTCTTTTGCCAATGATCTCGCAGGGCTAATTGGCTGCTTTTCTCCTCCCTCCCCCCGCACTTCTGGTTTTCTGCAATGTTGATAGAGGAAATGGATACTGTTTGGATGTGAAAGGTGTTCGGCAAAAGAAAGCACAGACTGAGGCAGCTGGGTTGCAAAGATTGTGCTCCGTGGCTCAGGTTTTACAAGCACAATACTCCACCTTAAGAAATGAATAGAATACCTGAGACTCAGCCCAGTAAAACCAGTGGCTGACGTGTAAGATTACAAAACCATGTCGCCACTGAAATGTGGAAAGCGACGGCAGCGAAGAATAACGTAATCAAGCTAAGACACAGTCAAGTGAAGGCAAAAGCAAGTGATTTAAAGGAAAGAGACGAGTTAAAAGTAGTTTTTTGTTAAAATTCATACGACGAAAGTTGAAGAGAATTGAGCAGTTGAAAGGTGTGGAAAGTGTTACAGGAAAAGAATTCTGGTTTCCTTGCAGCCAGTCTGAGGGGAAAATGGGCCCTTTTCCCAAAGGACTGGTCTGTGAATCCTGACGGAAATCGGTCGACTATGGATCATTTAGTTAAAATCACTAAAAGGGAAAAGGGGTTTGCACTGGAACTTAACTGCCTCCAGCTGTATAAGAGGGAATGTAATTTGTGTCCAGCAGCGTGAAAATGATTGGAGCAGTGTCACGCTGTCTGGATCAGGGGCCCCTGAGGTGTATTCAGGTGCTCTGATTGCTCCCTTCTACACCAGTCTCATGTTGGGGGTGTCACGCTGGCTGGCTTGAAGGGGGAGAGAGGGGGACGTTTACTGTATTGTGTAACATTAACATGTCAAAATCATAACGATCGTGTCAGATAGGCCATGTCAGGTACTGCTAGGAAGGATGCAATGCGTGGAGGAAGATGGCAATACTTGCGTTCATGTGTTGTATCTGTAATGGGAGTTATGGACATATCTGATGTACCTGGGTTTCAAACTACGCTGTGTAAGACACACCCAGACAGAGGCGGCAGGACAATAGCCGCTTAATGGCCCATCAAAACCTTTACAGAAGCAAGGGGCCCAGGAAGGAACTAAAGGCAGAGTTGAAGAGTCACCAGGATTGGCCCATGTGACTCTGGACTCCATTTTAGTTCTTGTAACATTGCACAAGGCAGCATGGCCAGGCCCAGGGGGTAGATAAGGCCAAGCCACAGAAACCATCTTGTCTTCGTACCTGTCCAGCTGCAGACACACACCTGCCTCTGGATCTATTCATTTTGCAACTGAAAGAAAGGACTGAGCCCCATCCAGGTACTGGATGTGAACCAGAGGGAACTATACAAGCCTGCAACTCCACAATTCTCCCAGAAACTTGATGTAAATGGACTTTGAATCATTTGTATGTATCTGATTTTCTTTGACCCTTTAACATTTCTCTCATGGTTTATTTCTTTCTGTTTACAATAAACCTTTAGTTTAGTTACTAAGGCTGGCAGCGTGGTATTTTGGGTCAGATCCAAACTTATATTGATCTGGGGCTGTGGCTGACCCCTTGGGGTCAGAGGGAACCTTTTAGCAAAGAGCAGAGAGTTCTAGTAACTGGTCTCTTTACTGGACCTAGTGCTGATGTGGGAGCCTGGAGCTGTAATGCAGTGAAGGGGGCTGTGGGCATTTGTGGACTGGCTTCTTGATAACCAGTGTGGGGATTCAGAAGCGCAGTGTGTGGCTGGTTGGGAAGTCTGGCTTCAGTGCCACCCACCAGTGCTGGGAGAACCTGCTCTCCGTTTGCAGCCTGCCCTGACCTTGGCATTCTCAGGTAGCTCCTGGGCACGGGACGGGTCACAAGCCGTGCAAGGGAAAAGAGAATTTTTGTGTGCAAATAGATTGTGTAAATCTGTAAGGTTCTAAGGACCTAAACCAAAACCCTGCTTTGTAGGTGTCAGATGAATTGGGCTGGTTTTTTTTAGTATTTAACCCTTTGGTACTGCCACACTTTATAAAGTTCAATATCTTTTAAGAACCAAAAAAAACAAAAAAAAAAAAAAACGTGGCCATGGCCAGAACCAAGCAGCACAGAGGAGCTGCAGACAATGGACATCTCTGGGCAGCAAATAAACTATGTGAAACCAAAAGGGTCAGAGTTTAACCCTTCAAGAAAGTCAGGTAGAAAACATTACAAACCTGGCCTGCCTAGAGAACAAAAACACGGGGAAAAGATGGGGGTAATTCCTCGGTTTTGCCTGCAATCAAAGGAGATCTGTTAAAGAAAGGGGTGTGTTAAGCAATGATCTGCCCCCCCCCCTCCTTCCTCCCCTCCCAGGAGGTAGAAAATGTTCTTTTTGTTTTTCAGAACTTCAGGAAAAGCTGGCACCAGCAAAACAGCGAAAGAACAAAACCATGGATCTACTGATGCAGCGAAGCTTGTGTTTTGTGTTGTTTGTTGTACCACTAACATGGTTGTGTGGAGTACTGCGTGAAGCAGAAAAGGATCAATGAGGACTGTAATTGTATTTACAAAAATGTCCTGTCTCAGGTAGCGAAGAGGAGAAATAAAGGGTCATAATCAAGTTTAATGTATCTGGAAGAGAAAGGGGTCCTGTGGATAGATGTCCTCACTGAAGTAAAAGTGCTGCTTGGCTTTGCTAACAGCGTCCTATGAAAAATGCCGCCTGTGACACCCGGGAAGCCTCTGGACATTTCAGCAAACCTGGGCAGATGTGGGGAATTTGCTGCTGAGCCCCATGGGGCCATGTGGGTGGGGGGCTCAAAGCACAGTTACAAGCTCAAGGGACGGGACAGAAAAGGGACTCAAGCCGGCTGGGTCTGATAAAAGTTAATTACATTGGCTTGGATGTTTTCGTGATACCTCCCAGATGGGGAGGGGAAGGTTGCTCTGCTGGTGTCAGATGAGCAGGCTGGGGTCTTGGAGCACCTACAGCCAGGAGTCGGGCAAGTCTTTGTTTTGTGGGGGTAAAAGACTTGGCCAGGATCTAACGCACGAGTGGTGGGGAGCGGAGCTGGGATGGGGATATTGCATTTGGCCCTGCACCCCACTGTAGGGATTTGGGGTTCCAAATAACAGTGGTTCCTTTGACCAGCTAAGGGCATGTTGGGTCTGGTGCAGACTCTGGCAGCGTCCCCCCCAGTGGCCACTGCCCCCCGCGCTCTGTCCTGGCAGGGAACACACGGAATTTGTCACCCCTCCTTCCAGCGGGCGCCGGCTGCGCATCAGTGCGGGGCTGCCGTGCCGAGCCTGGGCTGCAACAAGAGGATCCTTCGCCCGGGCTCAGGTGGGCGCCTGGAGCTGTCGCTGGGTCCCAGCGCGGGTGCGTCCGGAATAAATGTGAGGCAGTTACGTGAGCGTCCCTTTCCATCAAAGGAGGGAGACAGGCACACGGCTGCCTGCAGCGACGCGTGAACGGACTGGTTGGTGTAGCACACCCGCTCGCAGAACTGTGTGTGTGTGTGTCTGTGTGTGTCTGTGCGCGCGTGCACCCTTTGCTATTCTGACAGGTACAAGACCCGCGGCCTGTTGCCGTGTCCCCTGAATACGCTCCGGCTGGTCTCTTCTTTTCGCAGGAGGACACACCGCGGGGCTGAGCCAGCCGGCCCGGCCAGGGTTGGGCTAGTGTTAATCGCCGGGCACGAACCGTTGCCCCCCCATTGGACGAACAAAGGGCCGCGGAGCTGGGCTGAGCCTGGTCTGGTGAACGACTCGCTCCCGTCCGAACAGAACTCAGCCCGGGAGGCCTTCGGACACCAGAGCATTGTGGGGGCGGCGGGGCGGGGGGCAGGCTGGCAGACGGGCACAGACGGTCCCGGCGCTCTCCCGGCTCTGGCTGTGGCTGTGCCGAGCCCAGGGGCTGCAGGTGCTGCCCGGGGCTCCCGCGGCCTGGCCGGGGCCCAAGCCCAGGGTTGGGTTTCAAACAGCTGCTGCAGGCTGAGGAGAGCAAGGGGCTGGGCCGGCAGGGCCTGGCGAGGGCTGGAATGCTGGGCCGTGGCCGGCTGGGGGACAAGGCCTCTGCGTGTCCGGGATGACAGGCCGGGGGGGCTTCAAACCGGCGCCTGCAGAACCCAGCATCATTGTGCCAAGCCCCTAAAACTCAGGGCACGTCCTCTTCACGCTCCGTCACTGCCCCAGCCCCGTCCCATGGCAGCCAGCGCCTCAGCCCCACGGCCAGCCGCCGGAGTGTCTCCGCTCCGCTGGGGGGCTGCCCTCCAGTGCCCCCAACACCCCCAGCTGGGCTCCCCACAGGGACAGCGTCCCAGGGGCCCGGTGCCCGAGGGCGCTGTCTCACTCCAGCCCGGCCCCGCTGCTGACACGTGGGCTGGGACACCCCCAACCGGGCCGGGGGGCGGGGGGATGGCCTAGCTGAGCCCATCCCCTTGGCCTGGGGATCCAGGGGGCAGGCGGGGTTTGTCGTAGGTCCAAGGGAGCCAGACCCGGTTCTGTCTTTGCCCTCCTCAGGGCTGAGGTGTGGCGCTGCCCCGCCAGGACCCCGCCGAGCTGTTGGCATCACAGGCGGGGGGCTGGCACGGCAGAGGGGCTGGCACAGGTGTTGGGGCGCTGCTGATGGAAACCAGGTAGCTGAGATTTGTTATTCCTATGTCAAGCTGGGTGCGGGGGGGGAACGTCCCCAGCTCCACTAGTTCCAGCCTCACTGGATGAAGAAACGATTCCCACGGGATGGGGGGAGGGAGGGCTCAGTCCCGATCCCAGACTAGCTAGCGCGCTCTAGATCCAGGCCAGGGACCCCGCTCCCGCCCCCAAGTCCTGCGCACAGCAGCAGTGGGGGTTAGGGTGTCAGGCCCAGGAGATCAGCGCCGAGGTGGGGCGGGAACTGGGCCAGCCTTTGCTGGTGACAGGCGAGCTTTGCTCTTCTTGTCTGGCTCGCTGCAGCTTCTCTCGGTGGTGGTGGGCTGCCCCCCCCCCCCCCCCCCCGCCAACGTGCTGGGCACCCCCTGGATGCCGCCCCCCCCCCACAATGCTGGGCCCCGTCTCTGGGGCTGCCTCCCTTCCCCACGGGCCCCGGAGGCTGTGGGTCAGTGACCGCCGGGCTGGGCGGGTGGAGGAAGGTCTGTCTGCCCCCCGCACACCAGCGTCGCCAGCCAGCAGCTCTCTGGGGGACGCTGCAGAGCAAGGCCCAGCCATGCTGGGTTATTGGCCCGGGAGGCTTAAAACGGCCCCAGCCCGCTTGGCCAGGAAGCCACGTGCAGCAGCCACCCCCGGCTGCCCCAGTCGCTGCCATGGTGGGGAGGAGGGGGCTGTGATGGGGGGGGCTTTTCTGGACGAGCATTATGATGCCATGGCGTGCCTCAGTTTCCCTCTGCACACGGCAGCCCCGTGGGGGCAGCAGGGCCACAGGCTGCTCTGGGCAGCGCTGGAGACGAGTGGTCCGGTGCCTCGCGGGCGTGGCGTGGCTGGGTGTTAAAGGAGGGGCTGAACCCGACGCACAGCAATGGAGGGGAGCCCCACGACCGGCCCGGTGCCACTGCTCCACGGGCCCCCGCAGCGGGGGGCCCATGTGAGCCCAGCTGCAGGGAGCCATGGGGAGAGATGGGGATCACTGGGGCCGCGGGGAGAGCCGGGGATCCCTGTGTCTCGGAGTCATGGCGGCCACGGGCCTGCCCGTGTGGAACTGAGGGTCCCTGGGGCCCGGCCCCCTCCCAGGGCTGGTTGCCGGCTGGGCACAGAGCAGATGCGGTGGCTCCGTTATAGGGAAATCGACCATCTGTAAAACAGGCCGGCAGAGCCTCCTGGCCCAGGGCCGGGCGCTGGGCTGCAGGTGCTGCTAACGGCGCTCGGCCCGGGACTACAGCTCCCTGCTCCCGGCCAGGCCCCGCAGCCCCCCTTGGCCAGGCATCACACGTCCCGCCAGCGCGAGGCAGAGAGAGAAACCTGCTCCAGGAGCCCTGCGCCGGCAGCAACGCCTCCCGCCCCCCCAGCCCTCGCTGGGGCCACCCGCAGCCTCCTCCCGCCCCCAGCGCCCAGCGGGTCCCAGCACCTTCGCCTCGGCCAAGAGCCGCTCGCCGAGCCAGGCTCTGTGCCCGCAAAGGGCTCCGGCGGGCAGGAGCCGAGTGCGGGGCCATGGCGCGGCGAGGGGCGATGCTGCCATGGCGCGGCGAGGGGCGGTGCTCCGGACAACGCCCCGCAGCCCCCGGGAGCCAGGTAGAGAAGTGGCCCGTCAGTGCCGGCTTGGTTCACTTTATTACTAGCTACAGCTGGACAACGCGGGCGGCAGGGACCCTGCTGCTGGGCCGTGTGGTGCTGCCAAGCACCGAGACACCTCGCTGACCTGGCCCCGCGTCTGCCGCCGTCACAGCGCGGGGAGGGGGCCCAGCCCACGGGCCGTCAGCGCTCGGAGAAGTCCCCTCCTGGCGAGGAAGAGAGAAAAGCCCGGTCAGGGAGGGCGCCCCGGGAAGGGGCTGTTCAGAGAAGGCGCGGCCCTGCCCAGGACGGGGTGGAGGCCCTGCCACCCCCGGTGCCGTGCTCCTGCGCCGAGCGCCGAGGCAGCGAGGTGCCCCTGCCTGGCGCTGCCCCTGCTGTGGGGCACCGCAACCGCCGGCTGCAGCCCGGCCACGCGCCAGGACGCCACGGCTTTGCCCAGCGCGAGGTGTGCAGCTGGGAGACGCGGTGACGTTACCGTGCGAAACCCCCGGCTGGGTCCCTCAGCGCTGGGTACGTGGCCCCGTTAGCCGCTAGCCCAGCTGCACACGTGCGCATTTCCCCTTGTGCCGGGCCACGGCCTCAGTGCTGGGGGTCGGCTGGTACGCGGATCCCTGCCCGTGCCACGCCCTGGGGCAATGCCGAGACCCCGGGTCACGCCCCTGGACGCGTGTCCTGGGACCACTGGTCCATGCGGCCGTGTGAGGCGAGGAAGGGGCGCCAGGCTGCTGGAGCTCTGCTGCGCTGCTAACAGCTCAGCTCTGCCCCTAGCCCACCTGGCCTCTGCGTCCTAGTCCATGCGCTAGCCACAGGCCGGGCTGAGCCCTCCACTGGCGCCAGCTCCAGGCCTCCCCCCACACCCAGGACAGGCCCCCCTCGAGACTACACCGCCCACGCAGCTGATCACCCCGGCCCAGCTGCCACCCTCTGCCTTTGCAGGCCGTGTGCCCCGTGCCCAGCCGGGCACGCTGCTCATTGCTCACCCTGGCAGCTGGTGCACGCACAGCTGTGGATGACGGGCAGCACGACCGGCTCCACCTCCCCGTCGGCGCACGGCAGACTCAGGATGCGCACCGGGCTCACCGGGTCCAGGTGGTAGCTGCAGCAGTCACACAGCGTCTGCAGGTACGGCTCCTGCGGGGGACGGGCACGGCTGGCAGGCGGGACACGCAGCGGGGAGCTCTGCGGCGCTGGGCGAGCGGAGGGCGGGGGAAGGGGCCAGGCCTGGGCTAACGGGGGGGCTGTGGGTTAGGACCGAGGGACGTCAGCAGCGCTGTGGGGTGGGGAGGGAAGTCACGGAGGCCCAGATCCTGTGCCAGATCCTTTTATCCTGGCTGCCACCAGGCGGGTCTTTGATCTACCGCTCTGCAGCGAGGCCGCGTGGGATCCCCGGCTGCAGGGGCCGGGTGAGGGGAGTGTCCGACGCGGCGTGGGCGAGCGGGGCCCAGAACGGGCGCTGTCCGGGCCCGAACCTGCCTGCAGCCAGCGCGCGTCAGTGAAGAGGGCGGCCCCAACCGACGGACCAGCCCCGGACGGGCACAGCCCGGCAAGGCCGGGACGCCGACGAAGCGCTAGGGGGCAGCACCGCTCCGGCAATCCCTCCCCAGGCCCCCCGTGCTCAGCGCCAGCGGGTGCCAGGCCGCGCTCGCTCGCTCGCTCACCTCGGGGAGCACGTTGGTGCGGGAGGCGCAGCGCCCGCTGCAGTAGCTGACCTCCACGCCGGGCAGGACGCAGCCCCCCTTGCTGATGTTCCGCACCTCGGTGTAGCGCTGGCACACGGACGACGGCTCCTCTGCAAAGGAGGGAGGGGGCGTCACAGCAGCCCCCACCCCCGGCTCTCGAGCCCTCCCACCCAGCACCAACAGGCAGCCACCGCTGGGGTGGCCCAGGGCAGCTGGCTGACAACTCAGCGCGTCGACACACAGCTGAGCGCAGGCAGCCTGTCGCCCCAGGACCGTCCTGTGGGCAGACGGGGACAGACGGGGCCAGGAGGCCGGGGCTACTGGGACGACACCCGGGCGGGCGCCTGGAAAATCCGGCTGAGGGTCAGGGGTACAGTTTAACGCCGCCTCTGAATGCCAGCAAAGCGCCCCCCCTTGGGCCACGTGGGGCACTGGGGCCAGCCCTGGCGGAGGGGAGCGCACCCCCATTGTGCCCCCCATAACACAGCCGTGCCACCCCAGCCCCTGCCCGTGTGAGGCGCGCCCGGCGGCTCCGTACCAAACGATTCCTTCCGGCACACCGGGCAGCAGCTGCCGGGCTCCTGGACCTTCACTTCGCCCTGGGGGGAGAGCGCGCGTCAGGGGCGGGCAGCCGGGGCCTCTCCCGCGGCCAGGCCGGGCCCTCCCGCCCGTCCCCATGGCCGGGGGCGGCTCCTGCCGTGTCCCTCGTGTAGGAGCCGGCCCCGGGCCGGGCTCAGAGCCCCCCATGCCAGCTCCTTCGGTGGTGCCCCAAGGGCCCCTGGGACAGGAGCAGGAGCAGTCGCTGGGCAGCCCCTGGCGCAGGCTGGTTGGAAGGGGGCGTGAGGCCGCGGGCGGGCAAGCTGCCCGTGGGGGCATCGCGGCTTGGCCTGGGGGCGAGGAGCAGATGCCCGGCCAGCCCTGGGGGGCTCCGACGGGGACGGGACGCGCCGTACCTCCAGGCAGGAGAGCGGGGGACAGCCGGCCGTGCAGGTGGCCCTCCCGTTCAGGCAGCGGCAGCGCTCACAGCCCTCCTGCCACGCAGCGCCCGGCTGGGGAGAGAGAAGAGGCGTTGGAGCCGGCACGGCCACGCGGGGGGACCCCAGGCTCCGGCTGCCCTGACAGCCCTGGCTCCCTGGCCCAGCGCGGCCACATGGCACAGACCTCCCCCTCCCCAGATCCCCCTGCCTCAGTGGGGCTGACCCGAGAGCCCTGTATGCCGTGGGGACGACCCCCACTCCCCCCGACCCAGCAGGGCAGCCCTGGGCCCCTGGCTCCCAGATTTCCAGGGGCCGAGCCCTGGATCCGCTGCACCGCGCTGGGTGCGCTGCCCGGGAGCGGGTGCCGCCGGGAACGCCGCACGCAGGAGCTGTGGGGCTGCCCCTCCTATGGGGCAGGGCCCGGCAGGGCAGGGGCAGCCCCAGCTCAGCACGCCGGTCTGGCCGCACGGCAGGCCCTCCGGCTGGGCGGGGCGCCCGGTCTGTGCCGTGCCGCGGGGCTGGGGCTGGGGCAGACTCACCGGGCGCGGCTGGCCCCCGTGCTCACACTCGCAGTGGGCGGCGGTGACGCAGTGCCCGCTGCTGTTCCGGTAGCGCCCGGCCTCGCAGAGGCAGCCCGGCGCGGCCCCCGCGCTGCAGTTGTGCCGGGGCTCCTCGTAGATCTGCCGGCAGGTCCGCTCACAGGGCGCCGTGGGGCCGGGGCCGTGCCAACGCTCCCCCTCGGGGCAGGCTGCAGCAGCGGCACAGACACGGCCGCGTCAGGCCAAGGGCCCCCGAACCCGCCCTCCCTCTTCCCGGCCTGGGGCCCGTGCGCCCACCGCCCCCTCCCTGCCCGGGTCTAGCGAGCGGGGCAGCCCCGCCCCAGCCCCGGGGGGCCCCAGAGGGCGGCTCCCCTCTGCCCACCACAGCATAATGCCCAGCAGCCCCCGGGGACCCGCTCCCAGGACCGAGGGGCCCTGCCAGAACCCGCCTCCCCCCTGCGCCATGGCCGGGGCTCACCGCAGTCGGGCAGGACGCAGGGCGTGCGGCGCGTCGAGGGGCCCAGGCACTCGGCTCCGTCGTACAGACGCTGCTGCAGCCGGTGCCGCTGGGAGAGCCGCTCGCCCGGCCCGCACGTCACGGAGCAGGCGGCCCAGGCCGACCACGAGGCCCAGATGCAATCCACTGCGGGGAGGAGGAATGGGGGCTCAGAGCCGCGCCCAGGGCGTTCGGGGGGGTCAGGACTGCACCCAGGGCATTCGGGGGCTCAGAGCTGCGCCCAGGGCATTCAGGGGGCTGAGACGCGGGTGCTCGCCTGTTGCACGAGGAGCGCTCGGAGGGGCCGGGCTGCCACCCCCGGCGCACGCTGCGTGGGCCCCAGGGACACTGCGGGAGGAGAGAGCTTCTGCCCCACAGCACCAGCCCCCCCAGTGAGCTCTGAGCTGCCAGTGCCGCCCCCCAGCGCCCACCCCCCACCCAGGCCTCTCTCCAGGCTCAGCTGGGTCGTCTCCCCGCCCGGGGGCAGGGCCCAGGGCGCCACGCACGGTGTGGAGCTGCCTGCGGGCCGGGAGTGGGGCGGGGGGGCTGGCGTGGGCGGGGGGGGCGCTTACCATTGCAATCCCGCTGGGAGCAGTTGAAGGTGCCTCTGTGACAGACACTACAAAGAGAGCGAGATGAAAGCCAGCCCTGCACCCCCCGGCCCTGCCCCCCGGGGCCCCGGCCCTGCACGCCCAGACTCAGCTCAGCCTGGCCGGCCCCCACCCCCGCCCCACGGAACTGCTGGGGAAACTGAGGCACCGAGAGGAACGGGCCTGCCAGTCGTCTGCCAGTGGCAGAGTGGGGATGAAACCCAGGAGTCCTGGCTCCCAGCCCCCCCTGCTCTCACCACTGGACCCCACTCCCCTCCCAGAGCCGGGAGAGAACCCAGGCGTCCTGGCTCCCAGCCCCACCCCAAGCTCTAGACACGGCTCGGTCCCTGCTTGGGGTGTCCTGCCATGGGGCAGAGCGGTGTGTGCCTGGAGCCAGTGCCCGGGGGTCGGCCCCACCGGCTGGCCCCTCCCCTGGCGAGGGGGGAGTTCTGGTCCCGCCGGATCCAGAGCCACCAAGACTCCCGGAGCCCCCCGCCCAGGCTCCCACAGTGCCCGTTCTGTGCCCACAGCCGCCCCCCCGGTTCCGTGCTGCCGCCCTGGGGCAGAGTGGGGGGAGAAGGGGGCACGAGGCAGCGCGGCAGGCCCCCGGCCGGGCACTGACCAGCTGTTGCACTGGTGGTGGATGGTGGTGCCGGGCGGGTGCTCCCTCGCCCGCTCCTCCTGTGACAGGTTGGAGGCCCAGGGCACGTCGGGCGCGGGGACCAGCGAGCAGCGGCAGCGCTCCGGGGGCACGCACCCCCGTCCTGCAGCACCTGCAGCACACACAGCCGCTGCCAGCTGCCCCCGCGACCAGCCGCGGAACCCCCCGCCTGCCCCCACCCCGAGACCGAGCTGGGGAACCCCCCCCACCTGTCCCCCGAGACCGAGCAGGGGAACCCCCCCGTCTCCCCTCCGAAACTGAGCCAGGGAACCCCCCCCCCCCGTCTCCCCTCCGAAACTGAGCCAGGGAACCCCCCGCCTATCCCCCCCGAGACCAAGCAGAGGAACCCACCCACCTGGCCCCCCCGCGACCGAGCAGGGGAAACCCCCCCCGACTCCCCCCTTGAGACCAGGCCAGGGAACCCCCCTGCTTATCCCCCCTGAGACCGAGGAGGGGAACCCACCCGCCTGGTCCCCCCTGAGACCAGGCCATCCCCCGCCTGCCCCCCCCGAGACCGGGCCGGGGAACCCCCCCTCCCCGCACAAGGGCAGGAGAGGAGTGGCCGGCGACGGGGCCGGGGACCCGCGGGGCAGGCAGGGCTGCCGGCTCAGACCAGGCGGCAGAGGCGCCCCCGAGGGGGCGGGCAGCGGGCCAGAGACCCACCTGGCCGGGCGGGCAGGCACAGCCGGACTGACACTCCTCCTCCTGCAGACACTCGGTGCCCGGGCGCAGGTCGGCGCAGGCCTGGGGGCAGGCGTTGGCGCAGTCGCTGTGCACCTGGGTCCCCGGGCACTCTGCACAGAGCCAGGAGAGGGGCAGGTCACGGGGGGGGGAGCCGGGAGCCCCCCCCCAGGACACTGTCTGCTGGGGCGCCCGCACCCCGAGAGTCTCCCCTCTCCCCGGCAAGCCGCGCCCGGGAGCTGGGGAGCCAGCACGCGTGGGGGCCACGTCCCTCCATTGCTGCGCTGTCTGGGGGCAGCCCCCCGGCTGAGCCCTGCCCCTGCAGCAGCTGGGGGTCCCTGCCAGGCCCCCCTGGGGCGCTCTGCCCCCCTGCAGGCTGCAGTCCCCGGGGCGCCGCTGTCTCCTCTGGCCCTGGGCGTCGCACTGGGGCCGTGCCCGGCCCGTCCGTGCCCCCCGCCCCTGCCCGTACCTGGGGTGCAGTTGTGGGTGTTGCAGGCGCGGTGCAGGACCAGTGGGGCGGGGCAGGGGTCGGGCTCCCCCTCCCCGGGGGCCAGCAGGCTCCGGTGCCGCTCCGACACGCCCCCCCCGCAGCTGGCGCTGCAGGGGCTCCAGGCGGCCCACGGGCTCAGCTGGCAGCCGGCTGCAAGGACACAAGGGGTCAGGCTGGGGGCAGGGGCTCACACCCAGCGCGGCCCCCTCCGGGAGGGGCCGACCTCCCACCCGCCCCAGCCAGCCCCCCCCATGCTCTGGAGGGAGAGGAGACCTCCGGGAAGGCACCGACCGGGGTGGGGCGAGATGGGGGTCGCAGGCTGCGCCGCGGGGCTGCTCACGCTGTGGTGCTACAATGGGGGCAGCAGCTGCAGGAGTGGGCAGGGCCATGGGGGCACAGATGGCCATGGGGCTGACTCACCCGGGCAGGGCCGTGGGGCTGGCACTCTGGCAGGCAGGGCCGTGGAGCTGGCACTCACCCGGAAAGGGCCGTGGGGCTGGCACTCAGGGGGCAGGGCCGTGGGGCTGGCACTCACCCGGGCAGGGCTGCCGGTTGCACTCCGCGATCTCCTCCATGGCCTCGGCCGCGCAGGGGGCCCCGCTGACGCTCTCCTGGCAGGGGCGGTGCCGGAGCGCGCTGCCCCCGCCGCAGCTGACGGAGCAGGGGCTCCACTCGGACCAGGGCCCGTAGGCCGGGCACTCCGGAGCCGGGCACGCGAAGGTGGCATTCCTGCAAGTGCTGCAGGGAGAGCCGCGGCTCAGGGGGGTCACAGATCCCCGCCCCCGCACACACAATCTGCCCCCACCCCATGGCCCGGCAGAGAACAGCTGCGTCCCAGCGGCAGCCCGGTGAGGGGCCCCACCCCACGGCTCCCTGCTTGGGCACGGCCAGCTGGGCCCCCAGCGTGCAGCGCCTGCGCGCCGGACCCTGCGCGTCCTGCCATTCCTGTGCCCCTGCCCCCCGCGTGGGCCGGCCCCTGGGCCAGCTGTGCACTCCTGCTTTGCTCGCCGGGGTCGCTGCCCGAACAGCGACTCAGCCGGGTCCCGGGGCCACCCCTGAGGACGTCTCCAGGTGACCCCCTGCCAGCGGGGCAGCACGACCCATCGCCTCCCCCCAGCTCGGCCCGCACCACCCCACAGCGCTTGCAATGAGCCCCTCTTCTCCAGGCTCCCACGGGCCCCACAGCCAACACTTAACCGGTGTCCCCCGGCTTGGCCCCGCTGCATTTCCCTTATCCACAACACCCGTCCTTTTCCCACCGCTGGAAATACGGCCAGCCTGGCACGGCCCGGCTCTGGGGACGCAGGCCGGTTAGCCTGGCACGGCCCGGCTCTGGGGACGCAGGCAGATTTGCAGCCCCTCGCCGTTGGGCCCAGCGGGCGACCATCCTGCCCTGCACAGCTTCTCCCGGAGCCGCGCACACTGAGCTGGGACGGCCGGGTCCCTTTGCTCCCCTTTCGGAAATGCAGGCCGCTCCCTCCCGTCACACGGGGGCCCCAGACCGGCGGGTCTAGCGCGGCTCCTGCCAGCTCCCTCAGGGCTCGGGGGAAGGATCCGGCCCCGGCTGGACGCTCGTTTCGGTTCCCGGCCCCTCCCGCCGGCTCCTCACCAGTTGTGACACTCCACCTCGGCCGCCTGCCCGGGCCACAGCTCCAGGCTGCTGTTGGCCGTGGGGAGCCCGCAGCGGCAGGCTGGGACTGGCACACACCCGCCGTCCTGCAGGAGCTGCCCCTCGGGGCACCGGCACCCTGGGGGCGGAGGGGGAGGTGAGGGGCTGGGACCAGGCACCCGGAGTTTGGGGAGGGGTGGGGCTGGACAGGTGCTGTGGACGGCTCTGCGGAGGGTAGAGTGGGCAGGGGGGTGAGCGGGAGCCGTGGGGCTGAGTGGAGATGGGGACGAGCGGCTGAGTGAGCACTGTGGGTACAGATGGGGAGGGAGCGCCGTGGGGCTGAGTGAGCGCCATGGGGCAGGGTAGATGTGGGGAGGGGGCGTGGGGCTGAGTGAGCAGTGTGGGGCAGGGCAGAGATGGGGAGTGGTGCCGTGGGGCAGGGTAGATGTGGGAGGGGACGAGGGCGCTGAGTGAGCACCGTGGGTACAGATGGGGAGGGGCGCCGTGGGGCTGAGTGAGCACCATGGGGCTGGGCAGAGATGGGGAGGGGGACGAGGGGCTGAGTGAGCGCCGTGGGGCAGGGTACAGCCATGGGGCTGAGTGAGCGCTGTGGGGCAGGGTACAGCCGTGGGGCAGGGTACAGCCGTGGGGAGCCGAGCGGGGGCGGGTACCTGGCTTGCACTCCCGCTGCAGACACTGCACGTGCTCCCACAGGTCGGCGCAGGTCCGGGGGCAGCGGTTGGCGCACTCGGGGTCCTGCTCCTTGCCCCGATCCTCGCACAGCTCCCCTGGGGGCACAGACCGGGGCGTCGGGGGGTGTCGGGGGCAGGTGGGAGCCCCCATTGCTGCCCTGGAGCCAGCCCCACTCACAGCACCCCCCGCAGGCGGCGGGGCAAGGCCAGGAGGCGCAGAGCTGGGCTCCGTTGGGCGCCGGGCAGGCAGGTTCCCAGCTGACCCCTGGCTGGAGTCCGGGGCGCCCTGCCCCGCCCGCCATCCCCCCACCCCGAGGGCACAGCTGGGCGCCCCAGGGGCAGCAGCAACCCTAGACTGGGGGCTCCCGTCCGCCCCCCCCATCACATCCCCAGCTCCCGACAGCCCAGTGGAAGCGCCCCGCCCGCCACGGGGCGACCACGGACCGGGACCTGGGAGCCCTCGTGACGCCTGGCAGGGCCTGTGCCGGGGACAGGCGTGGGTGAGTATCTGGGGCTGCGCCAGGGACGGGCGTGGGTGGGCGGTGGAGGCTGCACCGGGGACGGGCGTGGGTGGGCGGTGGAGGCTGCACCGGGGACGGGCGTGGGCGGGCGGCAGGCCCCGGCGGGTTACCTGGGCAGGCGGCCGTGTTGCAGCTCTCCGACTGGACCCGGGCTCCCCGGCACCGGCTGGGCCCCGCCGGGTGCTGACCCTGGCGCCAGCGCAGACGGAAGCCGCCGCTGCAGGGCTCCCGGCAGGGCCCCCAGGGGCTCCACGCGCCCCACAGGCAGAGATCTGAGAGAGCAGGGCAGAGCTGCAGAGCTGGGCACCCTGCACCCCACCAGCCCCCTGAGCACCCCGTGTCCCGGGACCCCCCACCCGCCACGGAAATGCAGCCACTGCTGGGGCAGGACAGAAGCCGGTTGGGGGCAGGGGATCTAGGAGGCTGGGGGGACGAGCCCCCGCCAGGCGTTAAGCAGAGTCCCAGCTAAACACCCCCATCCGGAGGAAGGTGTATGGGGGCCAGCACTGAGCGGGGGGGAAGGGAGGGGCCCCCACCCCTCCCTGCAACAGCCGGTTTCTCGGGGCGTCTCCCGCCCGCCCAGCGCCCCGGGCCCAAGGTACCGTCGCAGAGGTGGGGGTCCGGGCAGAGCCGCTCCTGCTGCAGCTCGGCGGAGCACAGCGCCGCCTCGCCGGCCCAGGGCAGGCCGGTCTGCGGGTCCAGGCACACCCTGTAGCGATACTGCACCGAGGCCAGGGGGGCCATGTTCGGCGGGGGTGCCCGCCGCCCTGCCAGCTGCCGTGCTGCGCCAGGAGCACGGAGAGGGGGCCGGGGCCGAGAGCCGAGAGGGGCAGGCAGGAGGTGCAGGGCGTCCACGCCGACCAGGCGCTCAGGGGCAGCAGGCCTGGCGGAGCAAAAGCCAGAGGCAGGGCCCGTGAGCCCCGCGGACGACGCCACGGGATGGGCAACGGGGGCTGAGTCTCCTGCCCCTGCCCTCCGCCTGCCCAGCTCCCGCTGCCCTGCCGGGGCACCCACCGCCGGGGCGAGGCGGAGGGCGTGATGGAGCGGGCCTCCTTCATAGTATTTTGGATGGGTAGTGTGCGTGCCTCAGTTTCCCCTCTGTGCTGCGTGGCCAGCAAGGGGAGGAGAGGGGTGTTTGCTGGTTGCAGAGACCCAGGCCCCATGCCCAGAGCAGCCATGGGCCACCCCAATGGCCCAGGCATTTGGCACTAGCCACTTCACCCCCCCACAGGCCCAAGGGCTGAGGAGGGACCAGGTGGGGCTGGCAAGGGGGGGGCTGGAAGGAAAGGGTGGGGGTCCGGGGTCAGAGAGAGCCGTGCTCTGGCAGCCAGGCCAGGGGCTGAGGCCACCTGGCCCTGGAAGGATTTGGCCGCGCTGCTTCCACCAGGGGCTGGCTGGGGGTGCAGGGGGGGTATCGACAGGGGCAGGAGTGAGTATTGGGGTGCAGGAGCCAGGCTGGCTGGGGGGTATTGACGGGGGGGGGCAGGCTGGCTCCCCCACCCAGAGATCTCGGGTGGGCCCCATCCTGGTGCCCAGGCCCAGAGCTGAGTGGGACCCAGGCTCGGTCTGGCTCAGCCCCGTCTCTGGCCGGCAGCGCCCCCCCCCCCATCCCCTGCCCCCCGTGCCGGCCTGGCCCCAGGCAGCGACTCACCCTGGCAGCTCTGGCTGCTGCACTGCAGCGCCCCGTCCTGGCACACGCTGCAGAGACAAACCGGCCGGTCAGTGCCCGTCGCACCCGCAGCCCGGCCCCCGGCTCCACCCGCCCCGCCTGGCCACCCCCCCGCCGCACCCCCAGCCCCTCTCAGTCCTGCCCCGCTGCCCGCCCCCTCCCCAGGGCAGCCCCCGGCCACGGGCCCCGCGAGCACTCACCACTCCTTGCAGCCGACCAGCTCCGTGTCTCCGGCCGCCAGGTAGACGGGGCCTTGGGCCGGGCGCAGGTGCAGGCAGCCGCACTGTGCGGGGGGCACGCAGGCTCCCCCCTGCTCCACCAGGCCCTGCCGGGGGCACAGGACCAGCCTCAGAGGCTCCACCCGGGCCCCACGGCCAGGGAGTGCCCGGCCCGACGGGTGTCCCTAACCCCACTCCCCTCGCGTGCCCCCAGTGCCCATCCCAGCCATCTCTCCCCGTCGGTGCCCGGTGCCCGTGTCCTGGGTACCCAGGCCCCGCAGGGCTGTGCGGAGCAGGGAGCTGCCCCTGTCGTGCCCCGGCAACCGGGGATCTGCCGAGCAGTGGCCCAGAAACCTGCCTGTGGCCTGCCCAACGCTGGCGCTGGCGGGGGGCAGGGGCCTGCCACGGAGACCCATCCTGCAAGTGCCAGGAACCCCAGCATGGCCCATCCCCGCCAGCCGCCCTCGCTCAGGAACGGCTACGCCTCCCCTGACAGCCGTGACGTCGTCCTGCAGCAGTGAGTCTCCCTGGTTAACGGGGCCGGCCAGGCAGGGCAGAAAGGGTGGGTGGGATTGCTCCCTCTGCCCCTCGCAGGCCCTCCCCTGCTGAGAGCCCCCCATGCCCCGCCCCTGCCCACTCGGGGCCCCCTCACCTCTGGGCAGTAGCAGCCGGGCACGCAGGGGGGGATGTCTGTGCACAGCTCCTGGCGCCGCAGCGTGGAGCACAGGCCGGCGCAGGGGGAGCCGCACGCCCGGAACTCGAAGGGCGGCTCGCAGCTGGCTTCTGCAGGGCACAGGCAGGGTCACACCGGCACGGAGGGTGCCGGCTGGGGGCACCCGGGGCTGCCCGCCCGGCCTGGGGCATCACGGCCCGCCAATGGATGCCAGGAGAAGGGGGGCTCTCAGGGCGGAGGGGACCCCAGAGTGAAGCAGGGGTGAACAAATGGCAGGATCCAAGCTGCAGGGGGGCAGCAGAATTCTCGCCGGTCTCCCCCCCGCCAGGTCCCTGCCCCAGCGCCCCCCTGGGTTCCCCCGGGGCCGCCCCAGGCTCTCACCGGTGCAGTGGGAGGCGTCGCAGGTGCGGAACTCGCCGTCCAGCCCCAGGCAGGGCTCTCCGCGCGGGCCCGGGCCCAGCTGGTTCCGGTAGCGCTGCTGCACCAAGAAGCTGCAGGAGCAGGTGGTCCACGGCGTCCAGGGGCTCCAGGAGCAATCGCCTGGGGGAGGGGAGAGGGGCCCAGCGTGGGAGCCCCGCCACGCGCCCAGCGGCCACGGGGGGCTGGCACTGAGCTGGGACCCACTCTGAGCCAGGCCCTCCCCCTGAGCTGAGCAGACTGAGGGCACTGCTCCAGGAGCCAGGGGAGCTGGGTCTGGTCCTGGCCCTGCACTGACTCCGGGCAGGTCCCATCCCTCGGCCTGTGCCTCAGTTTCCCCCTCAGCCAGGAAGTGCTCTGGGGGCAGGGAGGAAGAGTCCTATGTGTGCCTCGGTTTCCCCATACAGTGCACGGGCTCCCCTTGGGGGGAAAAGGACCAGGTTTGCCCTCAGGGCAGGCGCAGACACAGCTGTGTATGGGGGGGACGCCGAGCTGGCTGAGCCGACGGACGGGCCCTTACAAAGGACGGGTCGAGGCCGCCCCAGATCAGTGGGAAACCCGAGCTGACAACGGCGGATGCGGGACGTGAACCCCCAGAGCCCAGAGGATTCGCTGCCCTTGTGCAGAGAAGCTGGGCCCGGCCCCGCTGGAGACCCCGGGGCGGGAGGTGTGCTGGGCCGGGAGGGGGGGGCGCTGCGGGAAGAAGCGTGGGGCCTGGCATCTGAGCCGGGATGCAGTCGGCGAGGGCAGCACCCAGCCAGGGGGTCCCTGCTCTGCCCTGCTCCGCCCCTCCCCTCGGGCCGGCTCCGGCTTCCCGGGCTGCGTCCAGGGGGCTGACACGCCCGGCGGCTTTGCCCACGCCATGACTGTGGCTGCAGATACCGGCGGGCTCCGCAGAGCGGGCACTGCCCCCCCAGGCGCCCGGCTCAGTGGGACTCGCTGGGCAGAGCTCGCAGGGGGGGCGAACCAGGGGGGCTGGAGCCCAGAGGCTCCCTCTCGGAGGCCGCGAGGCCTGTCCCGGAAGGGGAGGGGACCCCTGGGGGGCGACGCCCCCGAGCAGGCGAGACGGGGGCACCCTGCAGGCTGAGCTCCCCCTCCTTATGGCCACAGCTGCAGGAGAGGGGGACTTGCTGGCTCTGGCACGGCCCCGCCCATCCCCCGCGGGGCGCCCCTACCTTCACAGGGCCGCAGGTAGCAGGGCTGCACCTCCTGGGGGGCGCTGTGGTTGCAGGGGGCGCCCGGGCCCTCGGGGCTCGGACAGACGCACGTCCCGGTCCGCGTGGCCAGGCCGGTGCCGCAGGAGCGCGAGCAGGGGCTCCAGCCGGACCAGTCGCAGCGCTCGGTCCCTGTGGGAGGGCGCAGAGCGTCAGCAGGGGCCCGGGCTCCGGGGCCCCCCTCCCCAGCCTGGGCAGGCGACCCTTACCTGGGCAGGGTCGGGCAGCGCAGCCTTGGGCCTCGGCCTCGGGGCCGGCGCAGGCGGAGCCGTTGTTGCGGGGAGGCGGGTTGATGCAGGCCCTGGTGCGGACGTGGGTGCCGCGGCCGCAGGTGACGGGACAGTCGGACCAGGGCGACCAGGGCGTCCAGGCGCCGTGCACTGGGGGAGACGGGCAGGGTTAGCGGGGGGGACCCGGGGCTGGGGGGGGGCGGGGGGCAGGGTGCCGGGGGTCCCGGCGGGGCACTCACCCGCACACGCGATGTCCTGGCAGTAGATGCCCTCCGGGGTGCAGGCGCTAGAGGGGAGGGGCAGACAGACGGGTCAGGCACTGGAGGGCCGCGTTCTCCTGCCCAGCCCCACCACCCGCCCCGCGGGAATCACCCCTCGGGGAGGCAAGGCAGGGTCAGCCTGGCTGTACCCGGGGGGCAGGGACTGGCGCACGGCCCTGCAGCCCGGCTCCCAGCCACCCCCTGCCCCCTGCCGCTCCTGCTACGGGCCCCCCGGCGCGGCTGCCCCCGCGGGCACTGACCATTGCTGGCATTCCCCCTGCAGCCAGGTGTCCCCCAGGCGTCTCTCCCAGCCCCGGTGCAGGCACAGCGGGAGGCAGGGCCCCCGGGGGCAGGGCCGCGTCTGCTGCTGCTCCTTCTGGCACTCCGGGGCCCACGAGCCGGACGTGGCCGTCCTGGCAAGGCAGGGAGAGGAGAGAGCGTGAGAACGGCCCCGACATGGGCACGGCGGCCCCACGGGGGCTGGGGCTCAGCGCCCGCCGCGCAGGGGTCCCCTCACCTGAACCGGGTCTGCAGGCCGTCGCCACAGGTGACGCTGCACTGGGACCAGCTGGCCCAGTGGCTCCAGTCGCACTGGCTGGGGGGGCAGGTGTGGCGGGTGCAGACCAGCCGCCCCTCCGCGCAGGTGCAGTTGTTGCAGCCGTCGTGGCGCAGGCTGCCGGGCGCCCAGCTGTGCCCCTGGGCGTCGGTGCAGTCGCAGTGGCGCGGCGGGACGCAGGCGCCGTCCCGTTCCAGGGTCCCTGCGCAGCGGGGAGACGGTTACGCGGGAGACCCGGCCCGGCCCGGCCCCAGGGCTCTGCTAGGGGCAGCCGCTGGGGAGCACTGCCTCCTGCTGGGCGCCACCAGCACGGCTCCCGGGTGTCATAGCCCCCGTACTGCTCGCAGCACATGGAGAGCCGCCGTAACCCCTGCTTTCGGCACAGAGGATCCGAGCGCTAGGTCCCTTTGGGGGACGAGGCTCCCTGGCAAGGGGCCCCGCACTGTGGGTGCCCTTGGGGACCCCGGTATCCTCGAGAGGATGGGCTCCCACCGTCCCTGCCCAGCGGTGCCCGAGGGGGTGTCTAACGCCAAGGCAGCCCTGCCCCCCGGAGCGCCTTATCGCCCCAGCCGGCCCCCCCACGGGTCACCCACCATCCGGGCAGCGGCAGCCGGGCTCGCAGGACTCCCCGTCCCGGCACAGGATGCCCTCCTGCAGGTCCCAGCAATGGCGCGGGCATTGGTTGGCGCAGTCCACCATGGCCATGGCAGGCGGGCATCCCTCCTCTGCGGGGCAACGGGCACAGGTGACGCCAGGGCCGGGGAGCGGACGCCTCCCGGCAGCTCCCCACAGGCAGCCCCTCACCCGGGCAGGGATGCGGAGAGCCGGGGGGGAGGGGGCGCAGGGTGAGATGGGCCGTGGGGCTGCCCCCGGCGGCAGGGGCGGGAAGGGGGATCCCAGGCTCGATGGACCCCGGGTCTGAGCCCAGCGCCCGCCCCCTCCCTGCCCGAGGCCTGGAGCTACGGCTGCAGAGCCTGCCCAGGCCCGCACTGGGGCTCGCATTGGGTGTGCACCAGCCGGGCTGCGGTGCTGCCCTGGGGCCGTGCCTGCCTGAGATCCCACTGCACCCCACTGGCCTGGCATGCTCCAGCAGCGCCAAGCGTCCCCTGGGCACGGTGGCTCTCACTCTGCCTGTGCCGGCCCCCCCTACCCCACACCTCCCTCCCCGGCTCCATGCCCCGCCCCCTCCAAGCTCCTTACCGCAGGGCCGTGGGTTGCAGACGCGCCCTTGGTACTTCTCCCCCGGGCAGCGGGGCCCTCCGTTCTTGGGCGGGGGGCTGGTGCAGGTGCGCGTCCGCACGGAGCGCCCCCCCCCGCAGGTGCGGTCGCACCAGGACCACGGGCTCCACTTGGACCAGGCTCCGGCCCCTGGCCGCAGAGACGCCGACGGGCACGGGGGAAGAGGGGGTGGCAGAGAGGGGAGAACAACCATTAGCACCGGACGCGGCCCGTCCCCCGGCCGCGGGCATGGCCGATCCTCCCCGCCGCCCTCCATCGCCCCCCCTGGGCCGTCCAGCCGAGACCCTCCCCAGGCGGGGCAGCAAGGGGCTCCGTTCCCGTGAGCCGGGGCCTGGGGAGCCGGTGTGCCGCCTGCGCCCTGGGCCACGCAGCCGGTCCCGGGCAGCGACGCCAGCCTCCCCCCGTGCGCAGGGCCCTACCTTTGCAGGCCTGCAGGTTGCAGAAGCGCCGCTCCACGTTGGCGGTCAGGATGCCCTGGCACCACAGGCCCCGCTCGCCGGGTGGGTGGTAGGCGCGCAGGCGTCGCTGCTGGCCCACGCCACAGCTGCGGGAACATTCGCTCCACGGCGCCCACGGGGTCCAGGTGCAGTTCCTGCCGGCGCAGGCCTCGCCCAGGCACGGGGGCGCGTCTGCGGCAGGGAGAGGCGGTGAGCCGCTGCCCGCCGGGGCCTCACAGCGCGGCAGGGGCAGGGCGAGCTGGGGGGGCGCAGGGCAGCCTGTTCTCTGCCCAGCTGCCCGGCCCCGGGGATCCCACGCTGTCCTGGCGCCGGCCCGCTAGCTGGGGCCACTGGTCGGCGTCCCGGCTCCTCAACCGTCACTTGTGGCCCTTCGCAGGACTCCCCTCACCGTGCTGAGCAGGCGGGACACGGCCGGTGTCCCCACATCCAGCCAGGCTGGGGCACAGTGCCCGGCCTGGCAGGGGCCTCCCCGCGGGGCGAGAGGGCTGCCTGGTCCCCTTGGCCCCCTGCCCCGGTGGCTGGCAGGCCTGGGCATCACGAAGGGGCAGCCAAGCCTGTCGCGTAAGGGCGCTGAACAGCTGTCGGGGGGACAGCCACCAGGTGCCACCCGCTCAGGTGAGATCGGAGCCGGGGCCCCGGAGCCGCCCAGTGCCCTGACCCCAGGGGGTCCCTGCCCCGCTGGGGAGGAGAGGGGCCCCATGGGCAGCGGCTGAGACCGGCCAGCTCACTCCATGTGTGACCCATGCTATGCTGGGGCTCAGGCACATGGTGGGAGAAAGGTGGGACCACGCCCCCCCCACCCCCACAACAGGCCGGACACCTCACCTGTGCAGTGGGGCAGGTTACACGCCCGCTCCTGGAACGACTCCCCCGTGCAGTTGGCTCCTGCCCCACAGATCCGTGTGCGGGTTTTGGTGGCTGGGAACGCGGGGTCGGTGCAGGTTTTGGAGCAGGGGCTCCAGGGGGACCAGAGGCTGAAGGCCTCCTCGGAGCCTGCAGCGCAGGGGAAGGCGGGAAACAGGGGTGAACTCCTTGCTCCTGGCTTCACCCCACTTCCAGACCCCACCCCGGGGAGAGCAGCCCCATTACAGGGGGAAACTAAGGCACAGAAGGGCAGGGACTTACCCGAGAGAGCCAATGGCAGGGCTGGGGTAGAACCCAGGAGTCCTGGATCCCAGACCCCCCCTGCTCTAACCACTAGACACCGCTGCCCTCTCAGAGCTGGCGATGGAGCCCGGGAGTCCTGGCTCCCAGCCCTGTGGCCTTGGGTACCACCGATGAGACGCAGGCTGCGGGCAAGGGGCAGGCGGCTTGTGTCCCCTTCCCCCCCTCTGCCCGGTCAGCGGCCGGGGCTGCACCTCCCCCCATGTGTTCTCCCCGCCCTTGGGGAGCAGGGGGCAGCGGGCAAGGCTCCAGCTCCGAACCCCGTGTGGGTAACAGCCCGGCCCCCCTTCCCTCGGGAGCCCGGGGCCCTCACCTGGCATGCTGGGGACAGGCTCCGTCGTGGGACCAGTCGTCACTGGGGAGGGCAGAGGAAAGGCAGGAGGGTTACGACGTGCGGCTGCCAGGCCGGGCCGGCCCAGGGGAGCTCAGCCAGCAGCGCCTGCCCCTCAGCTCGCCAGCGCAGGCGGAGAAGGGTGGCAGGGGCCTGGCTCCCGGCTGAACGGACCCCCGGGGGGGAGACGTCTGCAGGCAGGGGGCAGTGGCAGGGCCGGGGGGCTGGCGTGGCGCTCGCTGTGCTCTCCGGGGCAGGCCTGCCGCGGGTGCTGCGGCTCCCCTGGCCCGAGAGCCACTCACGCACTGGGTGGGGCCGCTCACGCTGCCGGGCCGGGATGCCCTCGCTGGAGCTGGCCCGTCCAGAGCCGGAGGCAGCGAGGGGTCAGCCGAGAGGGAGCGAACTGCGCTGGCACGGAGGGATAACCCGGGCAGGCCTGCCCGGCCCGTCTCGCCCGCCCCGCGGGGAATCCGGGGCACAGGGGAGGGCAGGTTCGCAGAGCCCCGGGGCGCCGGCTCACCTGGGCAGTCCGGCGTCTGGCAGTACTTGGTGTCAGCCCGGGGGCCCACGCAGTCCTTCCCCCCATTGGCAGGAGGGGGGCTGGTGCAGGCGCGTGCCCTGGTCATGTGCCCCAGCCCCCCGCAGCTCACGGAGCAGGGCGTCCACCGGCTCCAGGAGGTGAAGCCGCCGTCCAGCGGGCAGAGGGTGAAGGAGCAGGTGAGCTGGCCGTGCTGGCAGGTGCTGCAAGGGGATGGCCGGGAGGGTCAGAACCGCCCCGGCACGGGCAGGAGGGGGGAGAGACCCAGGGGGGCGGCAAGACCGTCCCACAGACGCAGGCCCTGAGCACAGCCCGCGGGGGGGACGCGCCGGGTGCAGGGGTGGGGAGGCAGAGCAGCATGGAGCTGAAGCCAAGGGAGGGCGGTTCGGAGCAGGGCACGGGGCAGGGGGGCCTGACTCAGGATCAGGTCCGGACAGGCGTCAGCGGGGCAGGGCGACGCAGAGCTCTGGCCCGGCCCCGCTCTCTAGGGGCTGCCCCACATGCAGCGACTGGACCCTGGACCTTCACTGGACCAGTCCGACCCCGGGGAGATGGAGCTAGACTGGCATGGAGAGGGCGCAGCTCCTGGCGTAGCCCCCCTGTAAGTTCTCCTCTAAGCCAGCCGGGTTCTGGCAGCTCCCGCACCGGGCCTGCCGCACCCACGCAGCCCCAAGACGCGGCCGGCCCCGTGGGAGAAGGAGGCACCCGCCCGGGGCCCATCCCCGGCTCCCGCTGGCCCATGGAGATTGTAAGGGAGGGCCGGGGTCCAGGCGGCGCCGTGGGATCAGGCTGGCCGTGCTGCCAGCCGTGGGGCGTGCTGCAGGGAGCCGCTGCCCTCCCAGCCCAGGGGGAGGCGAGTGGGGCTCCGCTCAGCCCCCCGCCCCGTCCCCCTGGCTCGGTGCGAACAACGGAGCTGGGTTTCCTTGCGCGGCTCTCAAACCAGTGCTGGGGGCGGGGGGCGGCCATGGGGCCAACGCCCAGACACTCCCGCAGAGCCCAGAGCCCGTGGCCAGCCCCGCAGC
Organism: Emydura macquarii macquarii; assembly: GCF_026122565.2. NCBI lineage: Eukaryota > Metazoa > Chordata > Testudines > Chelidae > Emydura > Emydura macquarii. Next base: position 29,869 of record NW_027133051.1, read on the forward strand.
CGGGCTGGGGCCGCTCCGCAGGCAGACGCACCAGGAGCTGCAGGCGGAGTGGATGGTTTCCCGGGGCGGCACCTCCTGGCCCAGCGAGAGCCGGTGGCCCTGGGCGGTGAGGACGGCCGGGAGGGCGCTGGCGTTTGCCGAGTGGTTGCGGAGCAAATCCAGGGTCTCCTCGGTCAGCGGGCAGGGGCACTCCTGCAGGGGAGGCAGAAACCAGGCTCAGCGCCCCGGGGCCCGGGGCCCCTCCGGCATGGGGAAGGCAGGGGCTGGCCTCTGCCCTGGCACAGGGAGCGAAGGCTGACGGCCGGACAGGCACCTGAGAGCAGCTGTGGCCAGCCAGGGCCTTTCCCCGTGGGGCAGGACGGCCGTGAGCCGTGGGGCAGGAGTGCTTTGCCGTGAGGGGCTTTGTGGCTGGGGGCAGCGGCTGCGGCTCCCCTGACGCAGCGGCAGGACTCGGGGCTAGACGGGCCGTTGGCCTGGGGCACACGCAGCCGGGGCAGCCTCGCCAGCCAGCAACAGTGACTGCCCCACGCAGCCCCCTCTGCACAGCCCCCCACTCCTCCCCATGGAGCCCGGCCACACGCCACCCGCACAGCCCACATGTACCCCACAATGCACTGGGGCATGCCTTCGCTCACGCACACCTGCACCCACAATGCACTGGGGCATGCCTTTGCTCACACACACACCCACAATGCACTGGGGCATGCCTTCGCTCACGCACACCCACACCCACAATGCACTGGGGCACGCCTTCGCTCACGCACACACCCACAATGCACTGGGGCATGCCTTCACTCACGCACACCTGCACCCACAATGCACTGGGGCATGCCTTCGCTCACGCACACCCGCACCCACAATGCACTGGGGCATGGCTTCGCTCATGCACACCTGCACCCACAATGCACTGGGGCATGCCTTCGCTCACGCACACCTGCACCCACAATGCACTGGGGCATGGCTTCGCTCACGCACACCCGCACCCACAATGCACTGGGGCATGGCTTCGCTCACGCACACCCGCACCCACAATGCACTGGGGCGTGCCTTCGCTCACGCACACCCGCACCCACAATGCACTGGGGCATGCCTTCGCTCACGCACACCCGCACCCACAATGCACTGGGGCATGGCTTCGCTCATGCACACCCGCACCCACAATGCACTGGGGCGTGCCTTCGCTCACGCACACCTGCACCCACAATGCACTGGGGCTTGGCTTTGCTCACGCACACACCCCCCACAATGCACTGGGGCATGCCTTCGCTCACGCACACCTGCACCCACAATGCACTGGGGCATGGCTTCGCTCACTCACACACCCACAATGCACTGGGGCATGGCTTCGCTCACTCACACACCCACAATGCACTGGGGCTTGACTTCGCTCACGCACACCCGCACCCACAATGCACTGGGGCACGCCTTCGCTCACGCACACCCGCAGCCACAATGCACTGGGGCATGGCTTCGCTCATGCACACCCGCACCCACAATGCACTGGGGCGTGCCTTCGCTCACGCACACCCGCTGCAACAATGCTCTGGGGCATGGCTTCGCTCATGCACACCTGCACCCACAATGCACTGGGGCATGCCTTCGCTCACGCACACCTGCACCCACAATGCACTGGGGCATGGCTTCGCTCACGCACACCCGCACCCACAATGCACTGGGGCATGGCTTCGCTCATGCACACCCGCACCCACAATGCACTGGGGCGTGCCTTCGCTCACGCACACCCGCACCCACAATGCACTGGGGCATGCCTTCGCTCACGCACACCCGCACCCACAATGCACTGGGGCATGGCTTCGCTCATGCACACCCGCACCCACAATGCACTGGGGCGTGCCTTCGCTCACGCACACCTGCACCCACAATGCACTGGGGCTTGGCTTTGCTCACGCACACACCCCCACAATGCACTGGGGCATGCCTTCGCTCACGCACACCCGCACCCACAATGCACTGGGGCGTGCCTTCGCTCACTCACACACCCACAATGCACGGGGGGTGGCTGGGCTCACGCACACCCGCACCCACAATGCACTGGGGCATGGTTGGCTCACGGTGCCCCCCCCCAATGCACGGGGGGTGGCTGGGCTGGCGGGACGTTCGCGGGGCGGCGCTGCCCGTGCCCCGCTGCAGAGCGAGGACCCCGCCGTGGGCCGACCTGCAGGCAGGCTCCGCGGTGCTGGTAGGTGCCGGCCGGGCAGTGGCAGCCCTCCTCGCAGCCCTCGGAGAAGCAGTCCATCTGGCGGGCGAGGTGGGCGCAGCTGTAGGGGCAGCCCTCCTCCTGCAGGCACTCGCGGTACAGCCGCCCCGCCGGGCAGCCCACCTCTGCGGGGGGGCGACAGACAGGCCTCAGCGCCCCGGGGGCTGCCCCACGGGCCTGCCCCACAGCCGTCCTCCCCCTGCGCCGGGGGTGCTGCAGAACCAACCCCAGCCCCAGCCCCAGCCCTCCTCCCGCCCCAACCCTGCACCCTAAGCAGGTGGAAACGGGGTGACCGGGGGGGCCTACGCACCAAGGCAGGGCGGGGGGGTCACTACCGGAGGACGCAGGGGGCAGTTACTCCCCAGGGGTGGGGCGGTTACTCCCAGAGGAGGGCACAGGGGCAGTTACTCCCCAGGGGATGGGGCGGTTACTCCCCAGAAGGAGGCCGCAGGGGCAGTTGTTCCCCGGGGGGGGGGTCACTCACCGAGGCAGACCTGGGTGCGGCAGGTCTTGCTCTGCACGGCCAGCCCCGGGCAGTCCGGCTGGCGACAGCGGCGCGTGCGGATCTGCTCCCCCCGCCACAGGAGACGCTGCACGGGGCCCACGGGGACCAGTCGCTCCACGGCGCCTCCTCTGCGGGGGGCAGAGAGCAGACCCCGGGTACAACAACCCCCAACACCAGCGCCGGCTCCCCCCTGCCCGTACTGATCCCTGGCCATTCCCGGGGCGCACCCCTGCCCCCCAGCAGGGCCTGGTCCGAGAGCGGAGCTCCTGGGGCAGAGCCCTGACGTCCCAGACACGTACAGCACCCGGCGCATTGGGCACCCGGCTTGGTCAGGGGCTGTGGGTGCCACAGTGACCCCCGCTGCCCTGGAGAGCGGCTGGGATGTGCCCCACAGTCGTGCCCCCCGCACGGTGCTGGGGCATGGAGCTCAGCGCCCCCAGTGCATGCCCCCCTCCCCGGCAGGGCTCAGCGGTGCCCCCCGTGCCCTGCCCCTCACCTGGGCAGGGCGGCTCCCGCTGGCAGGCGCGCTGCTGCTGGCTGTCCCCGGCACAGCCCCGGCCCCCGTGCTGGGGGGCCGGGTTATCGCAGGCTCGGAAGCGGAACTGGGCCCCCTCCTGGCAGCCCGGGGGCAGGAGGACCATGGCCCCCAGGCCCCCCAGCTGCCGTCCAGCCGGCAGGAGGGGTCGGCGCGGCACTGCAGGTGGCCATCCGTGCAGGTGCTGCGGGGAGGGGAGAGAGCGTTACCGCCCCGGGGGGGCAGCCCCCCACCACGCAGCCAGAGAGGAGAGCCCCACACAGCGGGGCCCTGGCCCCCGCCCTCCTCGGGCAATGCCCCAGGCCCCCCCGGGCAGAGATCTCCAGCTCTGCGAACCCGCCCCCTCCTTGGGTCACGCAGCCGCCCTGTGCTAAGCGGGGCCCTGGCGATGGGGTTGGCCAGGGGGCACCTGCCCCCCGGCCCTGCACTCACCAGTTCTGGCAGGGCCCGTGCACCGTCTGCCCGGGCTGCAGGTGCTGCCACGGGACGGGGCCAGCCCCGGAGAGGGGTCGCTGCTCCGGAGCCCCTGCGGAAAGACAGGTGGGCGCTCACCCTCCTGGAGAACCACACACGCAGCCACCCACCCCCCACAACCCCCTGCACCTTCCCGGCACCCCCCAGCCCCGTGCCCTCCCCACGCCCCGTCCCACCGCTCCCCCCCACAAACACTGCCCCCCGGCGCCCGGCTCACTCCCTGCCCCGGGAGACTGCACGGCCCCCGGGCACCGGCCCCTCCAGCCCCCGGCCCGCACTCACCCAGCGAGCCGTTCGGGTGCCTGCAGCGGCACTGGGCCGGGCTCACGCACGCCCCATCCTGGAGCAGCTGGCCGGCGGGGCAGCCGCAGGAGGGCTGGCACGGGGGGCTGTCCAGGCAGGCCGTGTCCGTCTGCAGGTCCTCGCAGGAGCGGGGCAGGGCTTGCCGCAGGCAAAGGACACCTGCCCCCCGCCGCAGCCTGCGGGCAGAGAGCTGGGGTCACCCCTCCCGCACCCCCTGCAGCGCCCGGCCCGTTCGCCTGCTCGGCCACCGCTGCCGGGGCAAACCCTGCCCCGAACCGTGGGGGGCAGGCAGTGACGGTGCCCGGCCCGCGCAGGGAGCGCTTCTGAGGCCGGGTGGGAGACGGGAGGAAATCACCGGCCACTCTAGGGCAGCAGACGGGCGAGGGCGGCCGATGAAGCTGGCTGGGCAGCCTGGGTGGGGGACAGCTGCCAGCTGGGTCTCCGCAGAGCAGGGCGCACCCGCAGCCGGGCTGCCAGGGCAGCATTTCTGGCCCCCAGCATGGGTGTGTGACGAAGTGGAGGTATTTTGGGGGGTTTCTCTGGGTGCAGGATGTGTGCCTCAGTTTCCCCCTCCCATATGCTTCCTGTGTTTTTGGGCGATGGGCCCTGGGTGTGTGATCATTGCGGAGGCCACCAGAAGGCGGATGGGCCTGCCCCAGCCACACGTCCCCCGGCCAGACCCCTTTGTCCTCCTCAGTCAGCCAGGTGGGGCAGGTGGAGATCCAGAGGAGAGGCCACTTAGCCCGGGATGGAGACAAAGGACTGGGGAGGGTCTGGGAGATGAGTCAGGGGGTGGCTTGGGGGTCAGTGCCCATGGGGGCCCGGCCAGAAGGGAGCCCCGAGAATGGGGCTCCCCAGGGGGTCACTGCTGTAACCCCTAGACACGCGGCCGGCAAAGTCCTTCTGCGTCGTGACCTGAGAACTAACAACCCCCGACTCCCACGCTGGCTGGCATCGTGCCTGACGGCAGGCGGGTGTCCAGCCCTTTGTGGGTGGAGGATTTCCCGGGGCCCATCCAGGGGGTCCTGTGGGGGGAGCTCAGGCGGAGCAGGGGGGCTGGACCCTGCGGGGCCAGTGGAGAGGCTGCGGCGCGGGTGTGAGCAGACCCGGGGGGGGGGGGGGGCAGACTCCGAGCACTAGTGTCCGGACTGGCCGCGCCCGAGGGGTCCCAGGCCCGATCCCTGTAGGACTCTGGCACCGGGCGGTGTCACGGCCACAGCTCGGGACGGCTGCCGGTGGCACCGTGAGCGCAGTGACCTGTCCGGCTCCACATTGGCACCCAGCCTGCACCTGCCACCCGCTGCCCCGCGGGTCCCGCGGCCTCTGCCTTGGCCACCGCGTCAGCTCCCACGCGCCCAGGCCCTGGAGGGGCTGCCAGCGCGTGGCTCTGCACCCGACAGAGAGGGCTCCTCTGGAAGGGCGCAGGGGGCCAGGCTGGGACTGGCTCCCTCTGGAGCCGGGGGCAGCTGGTGCCAACCACCGGGGAAGGGCGGCCGCGGCTGGGCGTGCTGCCCACCAGGGAGTGAGTCTCAGCTGCTGGCAGGCCTAGGGCCGAGCCGGGGGGAGGGTCTTTCATCCTGGCCTGGCCTAGCTCAGCCCAGCCGGGAGGTCGAACCGTTCCCATCCTGCGGGGCCCAGCATCCCCTGCATCTCCGGGCCGGGCTCTGTCCTGCCAGCCCCCCACCAGCTGCAGGAGCTCGGGGCAGGCGGGGGGAGCACAGGAAAGATTTGCCCAGGTGGCAGATTGCCTTGAGCGGCCTCTGTGCCCCCGTCAGCGCCCGGCGGCACCAGCTGCAGGTTCTGCCCCCCCCACCCGCCCCGGGAGGTGCCCAGCCAAAGCGGCGAGAGGTGGGCGCGTTCCCATGAGGATGGGGTCCCGGGCACACCACATGGTGCCAGGCCAGCCCAGCGCCAGTTCCCGCTGTGCGCGTGCAGGGGACGGCCGGGCTCACACCCCAGTGTGCGTGTTGGACAGCCCCCGGTGACCCCGGGATGGGAGCAGGGGTTGGTGGGGGGAGCTGGTCACACAGGGGCCCATTTACCCCGGCCGGGCCCCGCTGGCCCTACTGCCCGGGGTCTGGGCTGGTCGCTCACCTTCGCACCCGGCGTCTCCGTCGTGGCAGGCGCGGCTCTGCCGGCTCTCTCCGGGGCAGGGCAGGCCCCCGAAGCGGGCGGGGGGGCTGCTGCACTCCCGGCTCCGTGCCGACTCCCCGGCGCAGGCGGCGCAGGCTGACCACGGCCCCCAGGGGCTCCAGCCGCCGTCCACTGCAAAGCGGGCCGGAGAGGTGAGCACAGCTCGCTGGGCCTGCCAGAGACCCCGAGCGACGCGGGGACCCTGCCCCGCCGGTGGGATGCAGGAGACGGGGTGGGGGAGCATGCTGCCCCGGGGCCATGCCGGGCGGGGAGAATGCAGCCTGGGGATGCACCTGGGAGGAGGGGGAAGGTGCTGGCCAGGCGCGGGGCCATACCCAGGGGGGCAGAGGTGGACGCCAGCCGGGCGCGGGGCTGGGGCCGTACCTGGGCAGAAGGCGGCCGAGGGGCACTCCTGGTGCTGGACCTGGGTGGCGGCGTCTCCGTGACGTTCCTGCGCCCCGGTGCAGTTGGCCCCCCCGTGCTGAGGCTCGGGGCAGGCGCAGGCGCGGTACCGCGTCACCACCTCGCTGCCACACGTCCGGGAGCAGGGGGTCCACGGCGACCAGTCGCACCAGCCGCCGGCCACTGCGGATTGGGGAGCAGAGCAGGGCCGCTCACGGGGGCTCTCACAGCAGCCCGGCTCCCCCCGGACCCCGCATTTAACAGAGGGGGGAACAAGAGCCCTGGAGTCGCGTCCCCTCCAACCTGCCACCCAATCAGTGTCCGGCCTGGGACTCTCCCCACCCATCACGTCCCCTGGGTCCCCCCCTGCCCTTGGGCCCCTCTGCAACCCCCACCACACCTTGGGGGGCACCATCATCCCGTGGGCCACTCTCCATCCCCCAGCAGCCCCCGCCCCACGCCTACCCCCGGCCCTCCCCCCGCAGGCTGCCCCCGCCGCCGGGGACTCACCGGGGCAGGGCAGGCTGGTGCAGAGCAGCGTCCCCCGGGAGCAGGTGCTGCAGAGAGAGAGGAGGGGCAGCGAGGCTGGGGTGTGGCGGGGGGGCACCAAGGGCTGGGGCAGACTGACGGGAAGTCAGAGCAGACCCCAGCGCCTCCAGCACGCCCCCCCCCCCCCCCCGGCCGCCGGGAGACACCCCCTGCCCAGCACGTCCGCACCTTGCCCCGGAGCAGCTCTCACCCGCCGTCGCCATGCAGCCACCTCTGGGGCGCGGCACCACACCCCGACAGAACCTCTGCCCCACTGGGGATACCCCCCCTGCACCCTGGTTCGCCCTCCCACCGGGGATACCCGCCCCCAGCACCCCCTGCCCCCCAGCCACCTGCCCCAGTGCACAGAGCAGGGCAGGACTGTGTGTCAGGGGGCAGCGGGCGGCTCTTGAGAACAGCCCCGCTCACCAGTTGTTGCAGCCGTCGCGGTGGGCCAGGGTCTCCCCCGGCTGGTATCGCTGCCTGCTGGGCAGGTCCAGGCAGGTGCAGTCCTGCCGCTCCACGCAGGCCGAGCCGTTCTCGCTCAGCACCCGCCCGCCGGCACAGTAGCAGCCGGCTTCGCAGCTCCACACGCAGTGCTGGGGGCAGAGGGGGCGTCACGGGGGGCAGGGGAGCCCCGGGCATGGGGCTGGGGTGTCCCTCGGTCATTGCCGGACACACACAGGTTCGATTCCCAGCCCCTGGGCCGGGGCAGGCGACAACACGCCCGTCACTGCGCGGGGGGCAGTGCGGGGGGCATGGAGGGACCCCAGTGCCCCAAGAGGCACCCGCGCCCCCGGCAAAGGGGAGACGGGCCAGGGCTGGAGCAGGGGCCCTACGGGAGCTCGCCCAAACCCCCCCCCAGCATCGGTTCCCTTACCGAGAGGTCGTCGCAGGAGCGGGGGCAGGAGGGGCCGCAGCGGCTGTACACGGAGCCCTCCACGGCGGCGCAGTCCGGAGCTGGGCAGGGGGGCAGAGGCGTGGGGTGAGGGCGCGGCTGAGGGGCACCCCCGGCAGCACAGCCCTGGGGTCAGCAGGAATGCCCCCCCTCCCTGTAGCCCAGCGCCCCCCGCCAGGCCCCTGCCCCGCCCCCACAGCCCAGCACCCCCCCCCCTGCAGCCCAGGGCTCCCCAGCACCACGCTGGGGCATGGCGGGGCTGCACAGAGCTGCCCCTCCCCACAAGGATAGCTGCCCTCCCCCCGGCCCGCCCGCCTACCTGGGCACGGCCCCGCGTGGCAGGCCTCCACCTGGGCGGGGGGCCCCTCGCAGTAGTCGCCGTGGCCCCGGGGCGCAGGGCTGTCGCAGGCTCGGGCCCGGCTCCGCAGGCCCCCGCCGCAGCTCTTGGTGCACCGCGTCCAGGGGCTCCACTCGCCCCAGCCACCGCTCCCTGGGGTGCAGACACGGCCGTCAGGCCTGCCACCCCTCCCCTGGCATGGGGGGCGCGGGCGCCAGGGCCCGTAGGGCTGGCTGGGGGCACCCTGGGGACCCCGCACCCCGTGTGTCAGGGGAAGCCTGACCCCTTGCCCCGCCTCTGTCCCCCGGCCAGGGACCCCCAGTGCTGGGCAGGGGCCTGGGTCACCCACCCCTTGGAGCCCCCCCAGCGCCATTCCCAGCCCCTCCAGCGCCAGCCTGCAGCACGGAGAGCTGGGGCAGCGGGACACCCCCGCAGGGCCAGCTGGGGCAGGGGCTGGCTGCAGGGTGGGGGGCTTGTGGGGCGGCCAGGGTAGGGGGCTCTTGAGGGGCTGGGAGAGCAGGGGGGTCTGGTGGGGGCAGGGGGCCCTGGCGGTGGTGGGGGGCTCTCGCGGCGCTGGGGGGCACACTCACTGGAGCAGGGCTGGCTGTGGCATGGCTGTTCCTCTCTCTCCGGCCCCAGGCAGGGTAGTCCGGTCCCGGACGGAGGGGGGGCCGTGCAGAACCGGAACCGGGTCTGCAGCCCCAGCCCGCAGGAGGCCGAGCACTCGCTCCAGGGCGTCCAGTCTGACCAGCCGCCGCTCACTGCCCGGGGGGAAGCCAGACGATGTTCAGAGGCTGCCAAACGGCGCCGGGCACGCACCGAGCCAGCCCCGCAGCCTGCCCCGCGCGGCGGCCTTAGCTGCCCCTCCCGGGGCAACGCCCGTCCTGTGGGGCCGGAGCCTCCGTCTGCGCCACGCAGCGCCTGGTGGGGGGGCCTCAGGGAATGGGGCCTGGCCCTGCCATGGGGCAAGAGCTGGCTCCGGCTCTGGGAGCTCTGGGTGCCGTGGGTGAGACGCCAACGTGCCATGAGCTGACAGGACGGGGACCGCCCGCCCCATTGCCACCCGGACCACTGGGGTCGGCCAGCCAGGGCCCACGGAGCCACGGTGCGGCAGGCCAGGGCAGGGCCCGGGGCAGGAACGGGGCAAGGGGTATCTGGGCTGGGGGTGGCGGGGTGGAGGGGTGGGATATCGTGTGGGACCGCGGCGCCTGGCCCTGCCTCTGGGGGCTCAGCGCCCAGCCGTGCGGTACCCAGCCAGCGCGCTGACGCTCACCGTCCTCGCAGGCCGCCCGGGAGCAGTTGGCGATCCGGCCGGCCACGCAGGAGCTGGGCGGGGGACAGAGCGGCTGGTTAGAGCCGAGGCCCCGGCCGGAGCAGGGGGGGGCAGGGTTGGGGACGGGGAGCCCCGGGGGGCAGGGCGCACTGACCAGTTCTCGCAGCCCCTGGGCACCACGTCTCCCGGGGCGTAGAGCACGCCGGCGTCCGCGCAGGGGCAGCCCGACTCCGCCACGCACCGGTTGTTCTGCAGGCGAGGGCACAGGGGAGCTGCTGTTAGTGCGGCTTCGCTGAGTCCCGCAGGACGGGGCCCGGGGAACCGGCCGTAAGGGGGGCGCACGAGGGGGCTGAAAGACCCTGCTCGGAGCCCAGCTCTCAGGGGGGCACCGTCGAACTGGAAGGGCGGCTCCCGTGGGGACCCACAGGGCTCGGCCCTGGGGCCGGGGCCAGTCAGTATTTTCATTAACGCCGTGGAGAAGGGCGTGGAGGGTGGGTTTGTCAGACGTGCAGCTCACCTAGCGGGGGGGGAGGGGGTGCAGGCACTTGGGGGGCAGGGGTGGAATTCAGACCGGCCTGGATCAGCACAGACCTGGTCAGAGACCAGCCGGTGACGTGCGGTGGCGGGAAGGGCGACGTGTTTCCCGCAGGAAGGGATGAAAGGGGCAGAGGGGCACTAACGGGCGGGGCGCGGGGGGGCTCTCGCTCACTCACCAGCAGCACGGTGCCGGGGGGGCAGTAACAGCCGGCTTGGCAGGGCCTGTCGGCCGGGGGCTCCGTGCCCAGCTCCGCGCAGGAGGCGGGTGCGTCGGCACATTCCTGCCACAGCTTCCCCTCCGGGCAGACGCCGGGCATCTCCCCTGGCGAGAAGGGGCGGGCAGGGGTAGAGCAGCACCGCAGACAGGAGCACACCAGCCCCTGGCCCCGTGCCGGGCACCGGGGTCTGCACCATCTGACGAGAAGCGGCTCCTACCGACCCCCCACCGCAGTTCTACCCAGAGCCAGCCCTGCCTGCCCAGCCTGGTGTCCCGGGGAGAGGCGCAGCGCTGTGACGGACCGCGGGCTCCAAGGCCGGACGGGACCGTGATGATCCCCTAGTCTGAGCCCCACGGAGCCCCAGGACCAAGTGGGGAATCTTTGTAGTATTTTTTGATGGCGCCTATGCGTGCCTCAGTTTCCCCTGTGCTGTGCACGGCTGCCCAGCGGAGGGAAAAGGACTAAGCTTGCTCTCAGGGCAGGCTGAGACACGGGTGGGGGCGGGGGGGGGGGGGGAGGGGGGGGAAGGCGCCAGCTGAGCCGACTGGACCAGCCGAGGCCGACCCAGATCAATGGACAAGTCAAGCAGTGAAGGGCGGACTGGATGAGGCTCCCCCAGGACCCAGCCCAGGGGCACTCGCCGGGCAGAGTTCATGGCTGAAGCAGGGGGCTGGAGCCCAGAGGCTCCCTCTCGCAGGTGGGGAGGCGGCGTGGCCTGCCTGGGCGGGGGAGAGGGATCCTGGGGGTCGGGCGCGCTGAGCGGCTCCTCCCAGGGCTGCCCGAAGGCTGGGGCCCAGCCTGACCTGCGGCTCCCTGACAAACACAGGGCAGACCTTCCCCCGGATAAATCCTGGAGCGGAGCTTTTAAAAGCCACCCAGCCAAACCCTGGCCAAGAGGCAGAGGGCGAGGGGGAGAGGCAGGGGGGTGGGGGAGAGGCTAGCGCCAGGCTCCGGCCCCACGCCCGCGTGGCTGAGTACGGCAGTGGCCTGGCCAGGGGCGAGCAGGGGAGCAGCAGCGCTTGCAGGGAGCACAAAGTGACTCAGGCGAGTCCGGCCCGGCTGGGGGAAGAGGCTACACGAGAGCCGGTGAACCCGCCGTCAGTAAACGCCGGGGATGACGCGGGAGCGGGAAAGCCAACTCCTCGCCCACCGGGCGGAGAAATGGACCCTGCAGCCGATCTCTGACCACCGGAGACAGGCTGCAATTAACCACCCGCTACCGGCCGGCACGTCCTGGGATCCTGCCGCCTCCCCCTGGCCCATGGCGGAGCCGGGGCTGGGCTGGGTGGGCCCCGGGCTGGCCCCGGCTCCCTGGCTGCAGCCCGGCATACGGCCATCGGGGAGGGCGCGGGGGAACCAGCGTGGCTCGAGGACGCTGACCCCGGGGCAGGAAAGGCCTCCATCACTCAGGCTGCAGCCCCGTTACCGACAGAGCCCACGGCCCAGGCAGAGAGACACGCAGACGGACAAATGGAAAGACACGCGGACAGACAGACAGAGGGACACACAGACAGACAGACAGACGGACGGACAGCGTCTCACCGGCGCAGGGCTGGAGGTTGCAGGTGGTGAACTCGATCCGGTGCAGGACCGCGCTGGCCCGTGTGCGGTTCTGATAGCCGCCCCCGCAGGGCACGGAGCACGCCGACCAGGGGCCCCACTCCGCCCCGGGGCCTGCTGGGGAGAGGGGGACAGCTGCAGGCACACACACCCCAGGAGACCCCCCTGCTCCAGAGACACCCCCCACCCAACCGGGCCAGAGACCCAGGAGCCATCCCCCTACCCCAGACCCCCCCAGGGCCAGAGACCCAGAATTGCCCCCTGCCTCCACAGCGTCATTGACCCCTGGAGCCCCCAGCCCCAGTGACCCTGAGCCCCAGGGCAGGGCTGTGCCCAGATTGCTGCAGAGAAGCACCCCAGCCGCTCTCCTCCTGGCCCTGGGCATCGTGGGGAGCCCTGGCCCCCTGGCCCGGGAAGCCCCTTCTGGCCATGGGCGGGGGCGGCCGGGGGCCCCTGGTGACTCACCCCGGCAGGGCTGCTGGCTGCAGAACTCGACCTCCATGCTGGGGCCCCGGCAGTCGCGGCCCCCGAAGGCGGCGGGCGGATCGGAGCCGGCCCGGTAGCGCCGCCGCGTCCCCACGTTGCAGCTGCGGCTGCAGGAACTCCACTCGGTCCAGCCGCTCCAGCCGCAGTGTACTGGGGCGAGGGCAGAGTTAGCCCTCCGGGCAAAGCCCCGGGGACCCCAGCCTACCCCTATCCCGGGCTGGAGGGGGCGTCCCAGTCCCACCCCAGCCCCCCCCAAAGGAAGCATCCCTCAGCCCGTCCTGGGGGCAGCCCGCAAGGGGCCCTGTCTGTGCGGGACCGGCCTGAGACCCACCCTTGTTTCAGTGGGGCCGGGCAGGCGGGTAGGACGGGGCCGGATGGGACCTGAATTCCTGGCCATAGCCTGTGCCCCACCCCAGCCCCTCGTCCCGCCCGGGTCCCGGGGCTCGCAGGCAGGGCCAGCATTACCTGGGCAAGGCTCCGTGCTGCACACCATCTCCCCGGCCACGCAGGTGCTGCAAGGGAGACGGGGAGAGGCTCAGTTTGATGCCTGGAGAGTCCACCCCCCAGAGCCAGCCGCAGCAGCCCCGGGGTGCCCGTGGCAGGCAGGCTCGCTGCGGCAGGGACCCCGGGAACGGGCGCCTGGCTCGTGCCCAGCGTGGCGAGGGGCTGCCCCGAGGGGCAGGGGCTGGCCGGGCTGCGTACCAGTTGTTGCAGGCGTCGAGGGGGGCGGTGTGGCCGGGCGGGTACAGCTGCCCGCGGTGGAAGCACGGGCACCGGCTCGGCGGCACGCAGCGCTCCTGCTGCAGGAAGAGGCCCTCGGGGCAGTAGCAGCCCTCGTAGCAGCGGGCGGCGCACTCCACGCCGGCGCCCTGGTCCAGGCAGAGCCGCGGGCAGGCGCCCCCCCCTCGCCGGCACTCCTCCACCGTCCGGTAGGTCATGGGCTCCGGGCACCGCGCTGCCAAGGCAGGGGAAAGAGGGTGGGACGGAGCCGCAGCAGGGCGCCCCGGGGGCTCTCGCTATGGGGCGGGAGGGGCCTGGGACGGCAGCTGGGGCAGCCGGCAGGAGAGAGACCCCCAGGAACAGCTCCATTGGGGTCAGCCCGCCCCCCCCACCATCCTGTCCCATGGCAGGCCCCCCCCGTACCTAGGCAGGGCCCCGTGTCTCAGCCCATCGGGGTGACCCCTCCGCCCCATCCCTCAGGAGGGCCCCCCGCCCCGCCCCATGGGGTATCCCTCCTGTACCTCAGCAATGCCCCCCATGGGGTGCCCCCCATACCTTGGCAGGGCCCCCCAGCCCATGGGGTGCCCCCCCGTACCTCGGCAATGCCCCCGCCCCATGGGGTGCCCCCGTACCTCGGCAGGGCTGGCTGTTGCAGTCCCGCGTCTGGACGAGGGGGCCGGAGCACTCGGGCCCGCGGTAGGCCGGGTTGGAGCAGGTGCGGTTGCGGGTCTGGACGCCGGCGTCGCAGGTGGCGGAGCAGCGGGACCAGGCCGCCCAGGGGGTCCAGACGCCTCCCACTGCCCCAGGACAGCAGGGCAGAGGGCGCGGGCTGAGCACAGGAGCCGGGTCTGGGGGCTCCCCTCGGTGCCACGTCGGTCTCCCCGAAGCAACCCACCCTCCTCAGGGCCTAGAACCCTGCCCCTTGGATCCCCCTCCTCCTCAGAGTCTAGAACCCCACCCCATGGACCTCCATGGCCTAGAACCACACCCCATGGATCTCCCTGCTGCCGTCCTGAACCCCTCCCTTCTCGTGGGTTGCCCCCTATCAAAGCAACCCCGACATCCTTGGGGGTCCAGCACCCCGCCCCCATGGGTACCCCTCCCTCCTCAGGACCTAGAACCCCGCCCCCACTCGGCAGGCTGCCCTTGGACACAGTCATGGCCCTTCGTCTCCCCATAGGCCCGCCCCGTCCCGGCTGCCCCCCGGCCGGGCTCTCACCGGGGCAGGGGGGCGTGTCGCACAGCTCCTCCTGCACGGGCGCCCCCTGGCAGTGCCCCACGCCCTCCCCGGTGCCGTTGCAGTGACGGAAGCGCTTCCTCACGCCGACCCGGTCCACGTCGTAGAAGCAGGTCTTGGAGCAGGGGGACCAGGGCGTCCAGTCGCTCCAGGGGCTGACGGGCTCTGGGGGGCACGGAGCCGATCAGTGCTGCCCAGCCGCGCCACAGCCCAGCCTCTGCCGGGGTGGGGGGGGCTACGGACAAACCCCCGGGGTGGAGGGGACCCGGCGCCGGGCTGTGGTTCCCGGGAAAGCAGGGCCCCGGACCAGGGCACATGGAGCAGCCGCCGATGCCACCCCCGGCTGGCAGAGCTGCCAGGACGCCTGGGTCCCATGCCCAGGATGCTCTGCACGACCCCAGGAGGAGTGCCGCCCTGTGGGGCACCGTGTGCCGGAGAGGGGGGGGTCCTGCCCCGGGGCCGGGCGGCGTACGTACCAGAGACACAGGCCGTGTGGCACTCCTGCACCTCTGTCGCATCCCCTTCGCACGGGGCTCCGCCGTGGGCAGCGGCCGGGTTGGTGGGGGACCTGGGGGGGGGAGGTCGTTAGGGGGGCAAGGCCCAGCAGGGGCACCAGCTGTCGGGGGGCTGCAGCCCATGGGCCCTGGGAAACACCGCCGTGAGGGGGGGCCCCGATCCTCCACCCGCTGGCTCCCGCTGCAGGAATCGCTGCCCCTGCTGGGGGCTCAGTGAGAGAATTTGGGGGGCGGCTGAGCTTTGAGGGGGCTGAGGGGTGGCCCCTGAGTCTCCACTCCCCTCTGAAAGCCAGCACATCTCCGAGCACCCCTACTGAGCCCCCCACCACCCTCCGCAGCCCAGCCCCCCACTGAGCCCCACCTCCCTCCCTGCGGCCCGGCACCCCCAGCACGGCGACTGCGAGGCCCCCCCGAGCCCTGCACCCCCCCTGCGGCCTCTGCTTCTCCTGGGGTTCCTGAGCAGCCAGCCCAGACCGTGAGCCCCAGCGACGGATGCCATGGCCCTGCTGCTGGGACCTGGGGCCGCCCCCGCCGTGGGCCCTGGACCCCCGCCCGCGCGAGGGAGGCTCTGCCGGCCGCACCTGAATCTCTGCCGCATGCCGAGGCCGCAGCTGCGGTCGCAGGGCGCCCACGGGGACCAGGCCGACCAGCCGCAGCTGACGGGGCAGGCCAGGTCATCGCACGTCACCGCCCCGTCCAGGCAGACGCTGCGGAGAGGAGGGGGCGCAGGCTCAGGGGGGCCGGCCCTGGCTCCCTGGCGCACACGCTGCTCACGCGGGCACCGCAGGGCGCGAGCCAACCGGGGCCCAGCCCCGAGCCGCGCTCCAGGAGCCGTGGGCAAGGCGCTGATCGCCGGCGCTCGGCAGGGCTGAGCCGGAGCCCAGGGCGCACACAGCCGGGCCGCAGCGCGGCACAGGAAGCCATGGCACGGCTCAGCAGGGCCTGTGCCCGCTGCAGCGCTATGGGGCAGGACGGGGCAGCCGGGGAGCACGCCGGGCGTGTCTGCACATGGCCCCCGGCCACCGCTCGGGCGTGGAAGGTGCTGGGGCGGGAGGGCTGCTGCAGGCGGCGTGGAGCAGGCACGGGGCAGGGCAGCACCTGCTAGGCGGCAGCCAGGATCCTCCAAGGAGGGAGCCGAGGGCAGGGAGCCGAGGCCCCGTCGGGGCAGGGAACGCACAGAAATCGCCTGGCTGGGGGCAGCATGTGCGGGCGGGCAGGCAGGGCCCAGAGCGGGCAGGGGCTGAGGCAGGCAGGAGCAGGGCGAGCAGGGGCTGAGGCGGATGGACAGGGGCAGGGGCAGGGGCAGGGTGGGCAGGGCAGGCAGGGGCAGGGGCAGGGCGGGCAGGGCAGGCACTCACCACTGGCTGCAGTTCTGGTGCAGGAAGACCTCCCCGGGCAGGCGCCGCTGCTGGCCGACGTGGCAGTGGCACTGGCTGACGTTCACGCAGCCACCCTCCTGCAGGTAGAGCCCCGGGGGCACCGGCAGCCTGCCAACGCCAGCCAGACGCTGTGAGCTCGGCAGGGCAGGGCAGGGCAGGGCAGGGCAGGGCTCGTGGGCGGGGGGATCCCAGGCGCCCGGGGACCGAACCCCCAGCAGGGACCCAGAGTCACCCGCCAAGGGAGGGGCCTGCGGTTCCAGACGACGGGGCCACGGGCGGGCAGGGAGCAGCTCCGTGGAGAGGCCTCAGTGCCAGGGAGTGCCCGACGACCGTCCCCTGCCAGCCTGGGGCGACTGAGGCACGGCCAGCGGAGAGGCCGGGGCAGAGGGGAAAGGGGCCCAGAGGCAGGGTAACAGCCGTGGTATGAGGCCGGCCCCACTGGCAGGGGGGCATCTGGACTCTCGCTGCCGCCTGCCACCCCCCAGCGCCGCCCCCCAGCCCCACTCACCCGCTACACAGTGGCTGTGGCAGCTCCTCTCGGTGCCCAGCTCCCGGCACGACTGGGGGCACGGCGCCACCAGGCCCCGCTCGCAGTCCACAGCCTGCACGTGCACCATCTCGGGGCCGCAGTCTGGGGGGGCGCAAGGCGCTCAGGAGAGACGCCCCCGGAGCCTCTCGTCTGCACCCGGCCCCCCTCGCCCCTCCCGGGGCCCCCCATTCATCCTCCCAGCCCTGCCCCTCGCCGAGCTCTGCCTGGCAGTCCCCAGTCACACCCCTGGGCCCCCCCATGCCTGCGCAAGCCCCTCAGCACCCCCCGTTCAGCTCCCCCCGGCCCCGCAGCCAGCTTACCACGGGCATCCCCGCAGGGCTGCAGGTTGCAGGGCTCCGTCTGCACGGCGTCGCCGGGGCAGGGCTGGCCCCCGTTCTTGGGTGGGGGTCAGCGCAGCTGCGGGTCCGGCTCCGCACCCCGCCCCGGCACTCGGCGTCGCAGTCCGACCACTCGCCCCAGGGGGCCCAGGCACCATTCACTGGCCCAGAGAGAAGGGTGAGCACTGAGCTGGACGGCCCCAGCCTGCACCCAGCCCCACCGGGCCACCGCGCCCGAGTCCCCCTCAGCCCGGGGCTCTCCGGCCGGGCGCTGTGCCGGGACGGGACGGGACAGAGCGGGACTGGCAGGGTCCCCGCAGAGGGGCTGGGCCAGCCCCCATGAGCCAGTCGGGCACAGTGGGATGCCCTGGGGGGATTCAGCCGGGAAGGACGGCTGGCTGGACCCGGCAGAGCAGGCGTGGGGCTCTGTGCCGCGCCCTCCATCTCCACGTCCAAGAGGCTGTGCAGCGGGGCCGGGCGGACAGGCTGGGGGGGTGCGTGCTCCCAGCAGGGCCGGGCGTGGGGCTCACCTGGGCAGGCCCGGAGGAAGCAGGAGCGGCTGTCGAACTCCTGGCGCTCGCACTGGCCCCCGGGGAGGGCGTTGCGGAGCAGGTCCCGCCGGCGGAAGGTGACGCCCAGCCCGCACGACCGGCTGCACTCGCTCCAGCCGCTCCAGGCAGACAGGATGCAGTCCACTGGTGGGGCAGGAGACGGGTCTCAGAGGGGGGCCCCGGCGAGAGCCCCACAAGGGCTCTGGCCAGCCCAGCCCCGGGACCGTCCCCCAACCCAGCTGGGGGGGACATGCCGGCTGGGGCCCGTGGCCATGGCCGGGATCTGCCAGGGAACCAGGGCCCTGGACAGGTCCCGGAGCCGGTCCCAGGTTCTCCGTGGCTGTGGCCATGTCCTGCCGGTGCGGGAGCCAGCGGGAGGGGAAGGGGCGGCTGCCGGAGCCCGGGGCAGGCCTGGTTCCCTGCGCGGAGGCTCAGGCCGGCTGCCTGGGGGCGTCGGCAGGGCAGCTCCAGGGAGCTGTGCCGGGGGGGCCGAGCTCCGGCTGCAGGGGCCCCGCGCGTACCACAGCTGCTCTCGTCCGAGCCGTCCTGGCAGTCCGGGCGCAGGTCGCAGCGCTTCTCCGGAGCCAGGCACTGCCCGCTGCCGCAGGAGAACTGCTTGGCAGAGCAGACGCTGGGGCGGCCTGCCGGGGTGGCCAGGGTCGCGGTGGGGCCGGCCCAGGCGGTGGGGCCCCCTGCAAAGGCAGACAGGGGCAAGGTCAGCGAGGGCCCAGCCGTGGGCCTGGCCCAGCGCCCCCAACCCACAGCACGGAGACTCCGCAGCCCACTCACGGGCCAGCCTCGCCAGCATTTGCTGGGCTGCCCACGGGTGCCCACATCAGGGGTGGCCCCCAGCCCCACGCTGGCATATGTCGAAGGGGGCGGAAGGCCAGAGGCTGACACCCAGCGGAGCCGTCGGCTGAAGGGCCCGGCCCCTGGAGAAGGGCCGCTCAGCACCCCACGTATCAGTCTGCAGCCATGGTCTGAACTGGGGGCTCAGAGCCCTGCCTCCTCGGGAGTGGGGTAACCTGCCCCCTGCGTGCCCAGCCCAGCCCCAGCCCGGGGGAGAAGGCTGGACCAGCGCGGGGTGTGGCGGAGCGGGAATTTTTGGTAACATTTTCTACGAACGCTAGGGGTACTTCAGTTTCCCCATACGCTGCCCTGCTACCTGGGCTGGTTGCTCTCCGCAGAGCCCAGAGGCAGGGGTGCCTGATGTCAGGATGAGGGGCCAGGCCAATGGAGCGCCCCCGAGTCAGGGGCAAATCCAGTCACGGGCCGTTTGGTGCCTAGCAGCTAAGGACCGCGGGAGGCCAGCCCCTCGCTGGGAGCCAGCCGGTGCGACCCCCGGGACGAAGGGCTGAGGCGGGGCCGGGGGGGCCAGGCCTGGGAACTTGATCAAAGTGGGGGGGAGGCAGAGTGGGAGCCAAGGGGGACACGGCTTGGCTGGGCTCTGGGTAACCAGGATGGACTAGGCTGTAACTAAGCCGTGTCCTGGTGCCTGCGTTGGCCGCGTGTCCCTGCAGACGCTGGCAGTGGGGCTGCTCCCTGGGGCTGGGCCGATCTCCACTGGCGTCTGTCTCTGGGGGGCAGGGGCGCTGCAGGTCCAGAGGTCCAGCCCGAGGGGGGTGAGGCTGCGTGGCTCACGCTGGAGGAAGAGCGGGACCCCAGGGGGCCTGGCCCAGTGCAGGGGCCCCCCAGAGACCGTCCCAAAGCCGGGGCCGTGTCCCCAATCCTGTGGGTCCGTGACACCGGGCAGGGGGTCGCCTAGGAGGATGTGGGGCCAGGCGTGCCAGCAGGTCAATGCAGGGCTTCCAGCACCATGGCAGGAGTGGCCGCGAGGGGACCCCCCACCCCGGCCGTGGAGGAGGCCCAGCTGCACGTTCCCCGGCCCCGGCAGCCCCCCACTCACCGCAGCGCCACTCGTCCGACCCGTCCAGGCAGTCCTCCTGCCCGTCGCACACCACGGCGGCCTCCACGCAGCCCAGCACCTCGCAGGCAAACTGGCCCTGGGTGCAGAGGAGCCGGGGGAAGGGCGGCCCTGCTGGAGGAAGACAGGGCTGGGGGGCTGGCAGGGAACCCCCCAGCTTTCCCGCCCCCAGCAGCCCGGCCCTGCGTCCCCTCACGCGTGGCACCCACAGGGTGCAGGGGTGTGGGGCTGGACCCCAAGCCCTGCAGGGAGGGGCCGGCGGGTCTGGGGGCAGCTCTCTGGGGACACAGACGGCGCGGAGCCCGCAGCTGCCAGCGTGAGACACGGCGGGCAGAGGTGCCCGGCTGGGGGGACCCTGACCGGGACACGGGTAACGCCTGCTGTGGGCACAGCGCCCAGTTGTAATGATGGGCAGGGCCAGGCCCGGGCAGCGAGGGGGGGCACTGCTCAGCCGGCTCCCTCCCGGCCCTGCCCCTCTCCCCCAGCCCTGGCGCCGGACGGCGGGGCCCTGCTTACCCGCCAGCGTGGTGGGGGGCTGGGAGGGCCCGGGGGGCAGCCACGTGGTGCCAGGCCCGGGACCCACTGCCGAGACGGTCACAGCGGCCATGCCCGGAGCCCCCGGGGACCAGGCGCTGGGAGTCTCCCCCGGCCGCCCGGGCTCTGTGCTTGCCAGTCCGGGCGCTCCGGAGCCGGGGGTCCCAGGGCCCCCCGGGGCCGAGCTGTGCTCAGCTGGGGCAGCTTGGTGCCGGCGGCTCCGGGCCTTGTCGTCCCCGGCGTGGGCTTGGCTCCCGGCTCCTGCCCTGGGAGAGCCAGACACAGAACAGGCGTTAGTGACAGGCCAACCCCCTGTCTTCTGCCTTCCCCCCGTCACCCGCCTGCCCCCCCGCCCGACCCCCCATCACCCGTCTGCCCCCGCTGCCCGCCCCCTGGCAGGGCGGGTGCCATTCCCCTGCAGGCACCCTGGCCGATGCTAACGGGGACCCAGCGCCGGGTGCCCGGCCCAGCCTCACCGGCTGCTGTGGTGCCCGTCGGCTGTGCCAGCGTCACCGGCTGGCTGGGGATCCCGGCTCCTGGGACGGGCGTCGCCGGGGGGAGCAGGGGCTGCCCAGAGGTGCCTGGGGGCGGGTGGGTCTGGTCCCCAGCGGAGCAGCACCTGGGGGAGAGAAGGAACCCGGCAGGGGGAGGGGCAGGGGGCTGGCTGAGCTGCCCCCTAGATCTCCTGTCCTGCCCCCTAAGTCCCTTCATCCTGCCCCCCACCTAGCACATCCCCACTCCTCCCAGAAGGCCCTGCAGCCAGCCCCGAAGCGCTCACCCTCCCCCACCCGCAGGGGGGCGCCCCCCCCAGTCCGGGTGACCCCACGCCCAGGCAGAGCCGTGCGCTCTGGGTTCTCTGGGGCAGATGCTGGATTGGGGGGACAGATCCGAGACAGCTCAGTGGGGGAGGCTCCCCTCCATACCCCACCTGCGTGCCCAGGGCGCCCAGCCGGGCGGGACGGGCCCACAGCTGGCGACGCTGGCGATGGGGGCGAGCAGAAGCGGCAGGGCTGGGGGAGACAGAAAGGGCCCCGAGACACCTCCGGGGCGGGGGTAACAATTGCCTGCACGTCCCTAGGGCTAACGGGACATTTCCCCAGGGCCACGGCCAACCCGCCCCTGCCGTGCCCTGACTGACCCCCACTGCCCAGCCCCTCCCAGCGCGTGACTCCCCCCGGCTCCGGCGGCTCAGGGCAGCCCAGGCGCTCAGCCCCGGGGGAGCAGGGGGCCCCCTCCGTCGCCTGACAGAGACGGGCAGGGCCGAGGCCTGGTGCCAGCCAGCCCTCACCTGGCAGGGAAAGCAGGGCGCCCCCCAGGCCCCCTCAGCCCCACGGGGCCCCAGCCCCCCAGTGCTCGGAGGGAGCCGCACTCACCCCAGGGGCAGCCCAGCGCCTCCACGCGCAGGCGGATGCTGCGCTGATGCTCCACGGGCAGCAGCCGCAGGGTGCGGGCCAGGATGGCGGGGCTCAGCTCCCTCCGCACCGGCGTCTCGCCGTCGAAGTTGCCCTCCAGCACCTGGCGGAGGGGCGAGGGGGGAGCCGTCAGCCCGGGAGCCGGACCGCGGGCGGGGCAGGCGGGGTGTGGGGGGGCTCTCCACATCCAGGCTGCACCCACCCCTCAGGCTCTGACCACGCGGCCGAGGGCCACGTTGGGGACTTGCCGGGACCCTGGGGGTGGCACCTATGGGGCATCCAGCATCCGCCCCCGGAGCCGACTGGCCCCCCGGCCTGCAACGCTGCATCTCGACCAGACAGACCCAGGGCAGGGCATGCGCGGGACCGGCCGGGCGCAGCGTGCTGGGCACGGGGGACGGAGGCCCGCTGCCCTGCTCGTGTGGTGCATGCAGCCCCCCGTGCCCCACACATGGCTGTCGCCCGGGGGCAGGGGAGGGGATACCTGGGTGTAGGTGCGATAGTGCACGCCGTCCCGGCTGTACTGCAGCCGGTATCTGGTGACGTAGCCGCCGGCCCGCGCCCCGCCCTGCGTGATCAGCGCGCTGACGAAGGTGGGCTGCAGGAAGTCCACCTGGAAGTAGGGGCTGCCGTCCGTCCCCAGGGGGCTCCAGCCCGGCTCCGCGTTGGCGCTGCGGAGGGGCAGAGGGGAAGTCATGGGGCAGGCCCAGCGCCAGCCCTGAGCGAGTGCCCCATGGTCCCAGGCGGCCGGGGCGGGGAGTCTCCCACCAGACTGAGCAATGCCAGGGCCGGGCCGCCAGCGACTCCCTCCCAGCAGATGGCAGGCGGCCTGGGGGGGCTCCGCAGCGGCTCACAGCCTCCCCCGGCGCATGACCCTCTAGGGCCCCCCCTCCCGCCAGTAGGAAAGGGGGCCCCTGGGACCCACGTGCCATGGGCACACACAGGGAGCTCGGCCCTCCCGGCCCCTGGGCAGACCCCGCGGGGACAGCAGGGCGCTGGGGAGACCCCGGACCCGCAGAGCCCGGCCCCGTTCCGCGGGGGGGACACCAGCCACGAGGCAGCCCGGAAACCTCCCTCCCCGGAGCTGAGACCCTCCCGTCGACCCCCAGGCCCCGCCTGCTCCGAGCCAGGGGTGCGATTCCCCACACGTGGGACCGGCTGAGCGGGGCCGAGGACCAAGCCCCGGACAGCGGTGGGCTGGACTCGCCCGCGCCCCTGCTGCCCCCTTCCCTCCAGCGCTCGCTTGAGGGGGGCTGGCCAGAGAGGGCCATCCAGTGTGAGACATGGGGATTTTCTTAATGCTTCGCCTGAACAGTGTGCGCGCCTCGGTTTCCCCCGTGTATCGCACAACTGCAAGAGTGGAGGGGGAGGCCAGGTGTGACCAAGTGGGAATGTTCTGAATGAACCCTGCCTGCCTCAGTTTCCCCCGTGTATTACTACACCTGGTGTTGGGGGGAGGGGCGTGATCGGCGCCGTGCCCACCTCGGAGCAGGTGCGGCTGCCCCTAGCTACCTGCGCCCAGACAGTGGCATTGGGGGGATCAGTGACCTGCTCCTGGCCCGGGAAAACAGACAAAGGCCGGGGTGGGGGGAGGCATGTCCGGGGCTGGGCCGCTGGAAGGGGGGCAGTCCCCGTCCGAGGGGGGGGGCCCAGCGAGAGTCCCAGGGGTGGCCCCAGAGCACCCTGCGTGTGCACCCGGGGGCGGTGACACAGACTCCGTGGCCAGGGGGGCCGTGGGGACCGGCGGCTCTGACCGCGCTCCCTGAACTCGGCCCTGCTGCTGGGGCAGGTCCGTCGGGGGAAGAACGCACCGTGCCCCTCCCCCTGCCCCCCGCTGGGCCCTGGGGCCGCTCACGTGTGGGGCGCCGCGTGGAGGCGCCCGGCGTCCGGGGGGCTGCCGTCCCGGTGGGAGGAGGCGCTCAGCTGCTGGTGGCGGATCCTGCCGTCGGCCAGGCCCAGCGGCTCATGGCAGGGGCCTGCGGGGACAGGGGCAGCTCAGAGCCGTCGTGGGCCCCCCTTTTCCCTTCCCCCGTGCCCAGACCGGAGCACCCGTCCCCCGTCCCCTGCCCCACGGCGGGTCACCCCGCGAGGGCGGCGGTACCTGAGGGGGTGGGGAGGACACCTCCGGGGAACAGCCAGCCTTCCGTCCCGGGGGACACCTGCGACACAGGGGAGAGCTGTCACCGGCACCGGCACCCCCGTGCCCCCCGTGCCTGCCCGTGCCCCACCATCACCCGGCCCCAGGGACCACTCTGCCCCCTCCCCCAGCCTCTCCTCCCTCTGCCCCCCATTGCCCCTCCCCCCCCCGCTGCAGGGTCTCTCACCTCCTCGGGGGGAGCACTCAGGCCGCCAGCTCCCCCCCGGGTCCCGCTGCTGAGAGAACCAGAGCAGAGGGGTTAATTCATCTCGCCTCCCTGGGGCTGGCCGGGGGGCTCCTGCCGGGGCAGTGGGGCAGCCCCTCTCCACCGCGCTGGGGGCACCCCTGGCCCAGGCCGCTGCGCTCAGCCCCGGGATGCTAGGGAGAGCTGCCAGGAATGGCTGCCATACCAGCCCCCCCAGGCAGAGCCCCCCAGGCAGAGCCCCCCAGGGGTGCCCAGGGCAGCACATCCCTGCTGGCCAGCAGGGCCGGGGCATCGGGGTGGGCAGGGGACACCAGGGGAGGGGTCCCGGGGGCTGGAACTGGGGGCTGGGTCCCTGGGTGGGGAGGGGTCCCAAGGGCTGGGCCCTGGGGAGGGGGTGTTGGGACGGATCCAGCTGGGGAATCTCCTCCCAGCACCCGGGGGGGCTCCCTACGGCTCAGGCCATGGGGCAGGCAGTGGGGATCACGCCCACGCTGACCCCGGGGGGGGCTGGCTGGGGCCCACAGAGCTGCCCCACCGCCCTCTTGCCAGCCGTCTCCCCCACACCCTGGGGCCCAGGCAAGCCCGCCCCACACACCCCGCCGCCCGCGTGCTGGACCTGGCTGTGCTGGCGGGCGGTACCGGGCTCCCGCGCAGGGCGCCGCAGTCGGCCTCGTCGGTGCCGTCCGGACAGTCGGCGACGCCGTCGCAGCGCCGGGAGCCCTCGATGCAGCCGTCGGAGCGCACGCAGGGGAAGTGGGAGAGGGGCAGCGCCAGGGGGCGGAGGGCCCCAGCGACGGGCCTGTGCCTGCGAGGGGACACGGCGCCGGGGGGTCAGCGGGCCGAGCGGCGCTGAGCCCGGCGCGGGAGCGGAGACGGCACAGGCCAGCCCGGCGCCGGGCAGGAGCCGGGTCAGCTGGAGCCGGCGGGGGAACGGGGAGCAGGCGCCAAGGCAGCGTCTCAGCCTGTCGCAGGCTCAGGACCAACGCTGGGGGGATGTTTCCTGCGTCTGCAGCCTTGCCCCTCCTTCGCCGGCGCCCGGCCGCAGCTGGGCCGGCAGGGCCTGGGCCCGGAGACGGGCGCTGAGCAGACGGGGCTGACGCACCCAGAACGAGGGCCGGTTCGCAGAGCTCGCGCCCCAGCACCGAGATGCTGCCCCCGCTGGCAGCTGTTCAACAGCCCCACAGCCACTGCCCAGCCGGAACGCAGCCCCCTGCAGGGCCCGTCTACACTAGGCCGTCTGGTCGGTGCAAGGCGGCGTACATCGCGGCAGGGTGCACACGCCAGCCGGGTCCCGCCCTGCTGCACCCACAGCATCACCACCGCCACCAGCAGCCTGCACCGCCTGCCACGGCTCCCCACTGAGAACCCGGCTGCCCCCCAGGGGCCCGGCTGCCTGCTCCCCGCTGGCTCCCCCCAGCCCTGGGGGCTCTGGGTTCCCTGCCGGGAGCACGGCAGCTGAGCGGACTCCAGGGGTGGATGTCCCTCGCTGCAGGCAATAGACCCTGGGCACCTCCGTCCCCCCAGCACCCTGCTCCGAGAGGCGAGAAGCCGGGGGCAGCCGGGCGCCCGGTGGAGAGCTGCACAGAACTGAGCGCCCTGATCTCAGGGCCCCCCCACGGCACCTCTGCAGTGGGTGGAAGTAGGCGCCCCTGGCGAGGCCGTGCCCCAGGGACAGACGCAGGCCGTGCAGACGCCCGCCCCCGGCAATCCCTGCCAGTCAGCCCAGCGCAGCCCAGCGTGAGACGGCAGCGCCAGCCTGCCCTGGCTGCGGGACGGGCAGACGCTGAGTCCGAGTCTCCAAGACAGGCCCTGAGCCGCTCGGGGGCCAACCTGTATCCTGCAGGGCCGGCCCTGCCCCGCCCCGCCCGGCCCCCGGCTCACCGCAGCGCAGCTCGTCCGACAGGTCTCCGCAGTCATCCACTCCGTCGCACACGACGCCGCGGGGCCCGGCGAGGACGCAGCGTCCGTTGCGGCACTGCAGCTCCCCGGTGCGGCAGGGCCTCCAGGCCGGCGGCGCGGTCGGTGCCCCAGGCAGCTGGGGGGGCACTGGGTGGGGGCAGGGAGGGAGAAGAGTGGGCGGGGTCACTCCCAGGAGACGCATCAGCCCCGCCCTGAGAGACTACCCCCCCAATGCCAGGGGGGCCCACGGTGACATGCCTGCCGGGCGGGAAGGTAGCGGATCTCTCGAGGCACAGACAGACTGCGTGCAGGGCTGGGGAGGAGCCGGCGGCCGTGGGACAGGCAGGTACCAGTGACACAGGGGAGGATGGGAGAGGTCCCGCAGGCCACATTTAGGCTGCTAGGGAAGAGATGGAGGTGCAGGACCTCCAGGGTAACATTCTCTGAAGTGCTGCCAGGTCCCCGCGCAGGGCCAGGTAGACAGGCAGCGCTGCAGGGTCTCAGTGACTGGGCACACGTCAGCTCAGGCCGGGCTGCAGAGGTAACGTTTCTGGACACTTTAAATGACTGCTTCTTGGAGCACCTGGGCCAGGGAGCCGCAAGAGGAGAGGCAATGCCTGATTTAGTCCTAAGTGGAGCACAGGGTCTGGTCCAAGCGGGGAATAGAGCTGACCTGCCTGGTAATAGTGACCATACCACCCTAACACTTAGCAGCCCGAGGGGCGGGGGGACACCAAAGCAGCCCACCACGGTAGTATTTCATTTCAGAAAGGGGAACTACACGGAAATGAGGAAGTTAGTTCAACAGAAACCAAGAGGTCAGTGCCACAAGTGAAATCCCTGCCAGCTGCATGGAAACGCTTTAAAAAACCATCACAGAGACTCAGTTTCAGTGTATACCCCAATGACAAACCAGCGCAAGAGGACCAGGAAAGGGCCCCCCTGGCTAACCAACCAAGTCAAAGAAGCAGTTAAATCCTTTAAAAGTGGCAGTTAAATCCTACTGAGGAAAATAGAAGGAGCATCAGCTCTGGCAAGTGAAGTGTAAACACAGAATTAGGAAGGACAAAAGAGAATTTGAAGAGCAGCTAGCCACAGACTCAAAGAGCAACAGCAGAAGTTTTTAAAGTACACCAGAAGCAGGAAGCCGCTAAACCACCAGCGGGGCCACCGGACGATCGAGATGCTAAAGAAGCACTCAAGGAAGATAAGGCTGTTGTGCAGAAACTAAATGAATTCTTTGCATCAGTCTTCACAGCTGAGGATGTGAGGGAGATTCCCACACCTGAGCCATTCTTTTTAGGTGACAAACCTGAGGAACTGTCCCAGATTGAGGTGTCATTAGGGGAGGTTTTGGAACAAGCTGATAAATTAAACAGTAATAAGTCACCTGGACCAGATGGTTCCACCCAAGAGTTGTGAAGGAACTCAGATGTGAAATTGCAGAACTACTAACTGTGGTACGTAACCTATCATTTAAATCAGCTTCTGTACCAGATGACTGGAGGATAGCTAATGTGACGCCAATTTTTAAAAAGGCTCCAGAGGTGATCCCGGCAATTACAGGCTGGTAAAGCCTAGCTTCAGTACCAGGCAAATTGGTTGAAACTATAGTAAAGAACAGAATGATCAGACACAGATGAACACGATTTGTTGGGGAAGAGTCAACGTGGTTTTTGTAAAGGGAAATCACGCCTCACCAAGCTACACAAATTCTTTGCAGGGGTGAACAAGCAGGTGGACAAGGCTGACCCAGTGGATACAGTGTGCTTAGATTGTCAGAACGCCTCTGACAAAGTCCCTCACCAAAGGCTCTTTAGCACAGTAAGCTGTCATGGGATAAAAGGAAGATCCTCTCCTGGATCAGTGACTGGTTAAAAGACAGGAAACCCAGAGTAGGAATAAATGGTCAGTTTTCAGAATGGAGAGAGGTAAATAGTGGTGTGTCCTGCCAGAGATCTGTCCTGGAACCAGTCCTGTGCAACACATTCATAAAGATCTGGGAAAAGGGGTAAACAGTGAGGGGGCAAAGTTGGCAGATGATACAAAATTACTCAGGATAGTTAAGTCCAAAGCAGACTGTGAAGAGTTACAAAGGGACCTCACAAAACTGGGCGACTGGGCAACAAAATGGCAGATGAAATTCAGTGTTGATAAATGCAAAGTCATGCACACAGGAAAACAGAATCCCAACTATGCATATAAAATGATGGGGTGTAAATTAGCTGTTACCAGTCAAGAAAGATCTTGGAGTCACTGTGGGTAGTGGCCTGAAACCATCCACTCAATGAGCAGCGACAGTCAAAGGAGCTAACGGAAGGTTAGGAATCATTAGGAAAGGGACAGATAATAAGACAGAAAATATTGTATTGCCTCTTTATAAATCTATGATACGCCCACACCTTGAATACTGCGTGCAGATCTGGTCACCCCATCTCAACAAAGATACATTGGAATTGGAAAAGGTACAGAAAAGGGTAACTAAAATGATTCAGGTGTGGAACAGCTTCCGTATGAGGAGAGACGTTTCAGCTTGGAAAAGAGACGACTAAGGGGGATATGACAGAGGTTGATAAAATCCTGACTGGTGTGGAGAAAGTGAATAAAGACGTGTTGTTTACTTCACATAACACAAGAACTGGGGGTCACCAAATGAAGTTAATAGGCAGCAGGTTTAAAAGGAACAAGAGGAAATATTTCTTCACACAACGCGCAGTCAACTTGTGGAACTCCTTGCCGGAGGATGCTGTGAAGGCCAGGACTATATTTGGGGTTTTAAAAAGGACTAGATAAGTGCATGGAGGACAGGTCCATCAATGGCTATTAGCGAGGATGGGCAGGGATTGCTGTTTGCCAGAAGCGGAGAGTGGCCGACAGGGGGTGGATCACCCGATGATCACCTGTTCTGTTCATTCCCTTTGAAGCTCCCGGCATGGGCCACGGTCGCACGACAGGACGCTGGGCTAGCTGGCCCATTGCCCGACGCAGCATGGCTGCGCTGATGTTATTGTGTACCTCTCTCGCAGCCCAACAGCTCCACGCGCAAGAAGATGCCGTGGTGGAAGTCGTGGGGGATGATGCGGACGTGCCGGGCACGGATCATGTGCTGGAAAGTCCTCACCACCGGCGTCGAGTCGTCAAAGTTCCCCAGGAACAGCTGTAGGGAGAGCGACCGGCCGGCTCAACCTGGGACACTCTGCACATGTGCACCCCACCACACACCCCAAACACACACACATGCACACACCCACACAACACACAAATGCACACGCACACACAGAAGTTTCTGCATGTCCAAATGCTCACACGGCCACGACCCCACACACGCGCCCAAGGGCGCACACTCTCCTCCTGTGACCAAGTGGGATTTTTTTTCAGAATATTTTGTATGAATATTGGGCGTGCCTCAGTTTCCCCTACGTGCTGCATGATTAACTGGGTGCGGGGGAGGGGTTTCTTTGCAGAAGAATCCAGAGATCCAGGTGGGGCCTGGGCCCAGCCCACAGCCCAGCAATTTGTCACCCAGCTACTGACTGACCCTGGCCCTCTGCGGAAGAACGGAGCCAGTCCGGAGAGACCAGGTGACCCTGTTTGTCCCCAGAGAGGAACAAAGACACGTGGGGCGCTGGGCTGCTAGAGACATGCTTCTGGCCTGGGGGGGCTCTGAACACAGCCAGCTGGCCGGCCTGCTGTACCTTTCCCGCTCTCTCTGCTAGCCAAGGGCTTCCTACGCCGCGCACGCGGCGGGCTGACGCTGAGTCACTCCAGTCTAA
>NW_027133052.1:0-5844 GCF_026122565.2 Emydura macquarii macquarii
CAAAGTGTAGAAGCATCTACATTGTTTTCGGCAACGAGGTTCCGCGGCACTCTAAAGACTAAAGTCTTTAGAGTGCCGCGGAACCCTCGTTGTTTTTGCCATATTGGCTTTGATAACAAAAGCTCAAAGTGTAGAAGCATCTACATTGTTTTCGGCAACGAGGGTTCCGCGGCACTCTAAAGACTAAAGTTGCCGCGGAACCCTCGTTGTTTTTGCCATATTGGCTTTGATAACAAAAGCTCAAAGTGTAGAAGCATCTACATTGTTTTCGGTAACGAGGGTTCCGCGGCACTCTAACAGACTAAAGTGCCGCGGAACCCTCGTTGTTTTTGCCATATTGGCTTTGATAACAAAAGCTCAAATTGTAGAAGCATCTACATTGTTCTCGGCAACGAGGGTTCCGCGGCACTCTAAAGACTAAAGTGTCGCGGAACCCTCGTTGTTTTGCCATATTGGCTTTGATAACAAAAGCTCAAAGTGTAGAAGCATCTACATTGTTTTCAGCAACGAGGGTTCCAGCGGCACTCTAAAGACTGAAGTCTTTAGAGTGCCGCGGAACCCTCGTTGTTTTTGCCATATTGGCTTTGATAACAAAAGCTCAAAGTGTAGAAGCATCTACATTGTTTTCGGCAACGAGGGTTCCGTGGCACTCTAAAGACTAAAGTCTTTAGAGTGCCGCGGAACCCTCGTTGTTTTTGCCATATTGGCTTTGATAACAAAAGCTCAAAGTGTAGAAGCATCTACATTGTTCTCGGCAACGAGGGTTCCGCGGCACTCTAAAGACTAAAGTCTTTAGAGTGCCGCGGAACCCTCGTTGTTTTTGCCATATTGGCTTTGATAACAAAAGCTCAAAGTGTAGAAGCATCTCCATTGTTCTCGGCAACGAGGGTTCTGCGGCACTCTAAAGACTAAAGTGCCGCGGAACCCTCGTTGTTTTTGCCATATTGGCTTTGATAACAAAAGCTCAAAGTGTAGAAGCATCTACATTGTTTTCGGCAACGGTTCTGGGGCACTCTAAAGACTAAAGTGCTGCGGAACCCTCGTTGTTTTTGCCATATAGGCTTTGATAGTAAAAGCTCAAAGTGTAGAAGCATCTACATTGTTCTCGGCAACGAGGGTCCGCGGCACTCTAAAGACTAAAGTCTTTAGAGTGCCGCGGAACCCTCGTTGTTTTTGCCATATTGGCTTTGATTACAAAAGCTCAAAGTGTAGAAGCATCTACATTGTTTTCGGCAACGAGGGTTCCGCGGCACTCTAAAGACTAAAGTGCCGCGGAACCCTCGTTGTTTTTGCCATATTGGCTTTGATAACAAAAGCTCAAAGTGTAGAAGCATCTACATTGTTCTCGGCAACGAGGGTTCCGCGGCACTCTAAAGACTAAAGTGCCGCGGAACCCTCGTTGTTTTTGCCATATTGGCTTTGATAACAAAAGCTCAAAGTGTAGAAGCATCTACATTGTTTTCGGCAACGAGGGTTCCGCGGCACTCTAAAGACTAAAGTGCTAGAGTGCCGCGGAACCCTCGTTGTTTTTGCCATATTGGCTTTGATAACAAAAGCTCAAAGTGTAGAAGCATCTACATTGTTTTCGGCAACGAGGGTTCCGCGGCACTCTAAAGACTAAAGTGCCGCGGAACCCTCGTTGTTTTTGCCATATTGGCTTTGATAACAAAAGCTCAAAGTGTAGAAGCATCTACATTGTTTTCGGCAACGAGGGTTCCGCGGCCCTCTAAAGACTAAAGTGCCGCGGAACCCTCGTTGTTTTTGCCATATTGGCTTTGATAACAAAAGCTCAAAGTGTAGAAGCATCTCCATTGTTTTCGGCAATGAGGGTTCCGCGGCACTCTAAAGACTAAAGTGCCGAGGAACCCTCGTTGTTTTTGCCATATTGGCTTTGATAACAAAAGCTCAAAGTGTAGAAGCATCTACATTGTTTTCGGCAACGAGGGTTCCGCGGCACTCTAAAGACTAAAGTGCCGCGGAACCCTCGTTGTTTTTGCCATATTGGCTTTGATAACAAAAGCTCAAAGTGTAGAAGCATCTACATTGTTTTCGGCAACGAGGGTTCCGCGGCACTCTAAAGACTAAGTCTTTAGAGTGCCGCGGAACCCTCGTTGTTTTTGCCATATTGGCTTTGATAACAAAAGATCAAAGTGTAGAAGCATCTACATTGTTTTCGGCAACGAGGGTTCCGCGGCACTCTAAAGACTAAAGTGCCACGGAACCCTCGTTGTTTTTGCCATATTGGCTTTGATAACAAAAGCTCAAAGTGTAGAAGCATCTACATTGTTTTCGGCAACGAGGGTTCCGCGGCACTCTAAAGACTCAAGTGCCGCGGAACCCTCGTTGTTTTTGCCATATTGGCTTTGATAACAAAAGCTCAAAGTGTAGAAGCATCTACATTGTTTTCGGCAACGAGGGTTCCGCGGCACTCTAAAGACTAAAGACTTAAAGTGCCGCGGAACCCTCGTTGTTTTTGCCATATTGGCTTTGATAACAAAAGCTCAAAGTGTAGAAGTATCTACATTGTTTTCGGCAACGAGGGTTCCGCGGCATTCTAAAGTCTTTAAAGTGCCGCGGAACCCTCGATGTATTTGCCATATTGGCTTTAATAACAAAAGCTCAGAGTGTAGAAGCATCTACATTGTTTTCGGCAACGAGGGTTCCGCGGCACTCTAAAGACTAAAGTCTTTAGAGTGCCGCGGAACCCTCGTTGTTTTTGCCATATTGGGTTTGATAACAAAAGCTCAAAGTGTAGAAGCATCTACATTGTTTTCGGCAACGAGGGTTCCGCGGCACTCTAAAGACTAAAGTGCTGCGGAACCCTCGTGGTTTTTGCCATATTGGCTTTGATAACAAAAGCTCAAAGTGTAGAAGCATCTACATTGTTTTCGGCAACGAGGTTCCGCGGCACTCTAAAGACTAAGGTCTTTAGAGTGCCGCGGAACCCTCGTTGTTTTTGCCATATTGGCTTTGATAACAAAAACTCAAAGTGTAGAAGCATCTACATTGTTTTCGGCAACGAGGGTTCCGCGGCACTCTAAAGACTAAAGTGCCGCGGAACCCTCGTTGTTTTTGCCATATTGGCTTTGATAACAAAAGCTCAAAGTGTAGAAGAATCTACATTGTTTTCGGCAACGAGGGTTCCGCGGCACTCTAAAGACTAAGGTCTTTAGAGTGCCGCGGAACTCTCGTTGTTTTTGCCATATTGGCTTTGATAACAAAAGCTCAAAGTGTAGAAGCATCTCCATTGTTTTCGGCAACGAGAGTTCCGCGGCACTCTAAAGACTAAAGTCTTTAGAGTGCCGCGGAACCCTCGTTGTTTTTGCCATATTGGCTTTGATAACAAAAGCTCAAAGTGTAGAATCATCTACATTGTTCTCGGCAACGAGGGTTCCGCGGCCCTCTAAAGACTAAAGTCTTTAGAGTGCCGTGGAACCCTCGTTGTGTTTGCCATATCAGCTTTGATAACAAAAGCTCAAAGTGTAGAAGCATCTACATTGTTTTAGGCAACGAGGGTTCCGCGGCACTCTAAAGACTAAAGTGCCGCGGAACCCTCGTTGTTTTTGCCATATTGGCTTTGATAACAAAAGCTCAAAGTGTAGAAGCATCTACAGTGTTTTCGGCAACGAGGGTTCCGAGGCTCTCTAAAGACTAAAGTCTTTAGAGTGCCGCGGAACCCTCGTTGTATTTGCCATATTGGCTTTGATAACAAAAGCTCAAAGTGTAGAAGCATCTACATTGTTTTCGGCAACGAGGGTTCTGCGGCACTCTAAAGACTAAAGTTCCACGGAACCCTCGTTGTTTTTGCCATATTGGCTTTGATAACAAAAGCTCAAAGTGTAGAAGCATCTACATTGTTTTCGGCAACGAGGGTTCCGCGGCTCTATAAAGACTAAAGTGCCGCGGAACCCTCGTTGTTTTTGCCATATTGGCTTTGATAACAAAAGCTCAAAGTGTAGAAGTATCTACATATTTTTCGGCAACGAGGGTTCTGCGGCACTCTAAAGACTAAAGTGCCGCGGAACCCTCGATGTTTTTGCCATATTGGCTTTGATAACAAAAGCTCAAAGTGTAGATGCATCTACATTGTTCTCGGCAACGTGGGTTCCGCGGCACTCTAAACACTAAAGTGTCGCGGAACCCTCGTTGTTTTTGCCATATTGGCTTTGATAACAAAAGCTCAAAGTGTAGAAGCATCTACATTGTTTTCGGCAAGGAGGGTTCCGCGGCACTCTAAAGACTAACGACTTTAGAATGCCGAGGAACGCGCGGTGGTTTTGCCATATTGGCTTTGATAACAAAAGCTCATAGTGTAGAAGCATCTACATTGTTTTCGGCAACGAGGTTCCGCGGCACTCTAAAGACTAAAGTCTTTAGAGTGCCGCGGAACCCTCGTTGTTTTTGCCATATTGGCTTTGATAACAAAAGCTCAAAGTGTAGAAGCATCTACATTGTTTTCGGCAACGAGGGTTCCGCGGCACTCTAAAGACTAAAGTGCCGCGGAACCCTCGTTGTTTTTGCCATATTGGCTTTGATAACAAAAGCTCAAAGTGTAGAAGCATCTACATTGTTTTCGGCAACGAGGGTTCCGCGGCACTCTAAAGACTAAAGTCTTTAGAGTGCCGCGGAACCCTCGTTGTTTTTGCCATATTGGCTTTGATAACAAAAGCTCAAAGTGTAGAAGCATCTACATTGTTTTCGGCAACGAGGGTTCCGCGGCACTCTAAAGACTAAAGTGAGTGCGGAACCCTCGTTGTTTTTGCCATATTGGCTTTGATAACAAAAGCTCAAAGTGTAGAAGCATCTACATTGTTTTCGGCAACGAGGGTTCCGCGGCACTCTAAAGACTAAGGTCTTTAGAGTGCCGCGGAACCCTCGTTGTTTTTGCCATATTGGCTTTGATAACAAAAGCTCAAAGTGTAGAAGCATCTACATTGTTTTCGGCAACGAGGGTTCCGCGGCACTCTAAAGACTAAAGTCTTTAGAGTGCTGCGGAACCCTCGTTGTTTTTGCCATATTGGCTTTGATAACAAAAGCTCAAAGTGTAGAAGCATCTACATTGTTTTCGGCAATGAGGGTTCCGCGGCACTCTAAAGACTAAAGTGCTGCGGAACCCTCGTTGTTTTTGCCATATTGGCTTTGATAACAAAAGCTCAAAGTGTAGAAGCATCTACATTGTTTTCGGCAACGAGGGTTCCGCGGCACTCTAAAGACTAAAAGAGTGCTGCGGAACCCTCGTTGTTTTTGCCATATTGGCTTTGATAGTAAAAGCTCAAAGTGTAGAAGCATCTACATTGTTCTCGGCAACGAGGGTTCCGAGGCACACTAAAGAATAAAGTATTTAGAGTGCCGCGGAACCCTCGTTGTTTTTGCCATATTGGCTTTGATTACAAAAGCTCAAAGTGTAGAAGCATCTATTTTGTTTTCGGAACGAGGGTTCCGCGGCACTCTAAAGGCTAAAGTCTTTAGTGTGCGGAACCCTCGTTGTTTTTGCCATATTGGCTTTGATAACAAAAGCTCAAAGTGTAGAAGCATCTACATTGTTTTCGGCAACGAGGGGTTCCGCGGCACTCTAAAGACTAAGGTCTTTATTGGCTTTGATAACAAAAGCTCAAATTGTAGAAGCATCTCCGGGCAACTAGAGTTCAAGGCACTCTAAAGACTAAGGAACCCTCGTTGTTTTTGCCATATTGGCTTTGATAACAAAAGCTCAAAGTGTAGAAGCATCTACATTGTTTTCGGCAACGAGGGTCCGCGGCACTCTAAAGACTAAAGTCTATAGAGTGCCGCGGAACCCTCGTTGTTTTTTGCCATATTGGCTTTGTTAACAAAAGCTCAAAGTGT
>NW_027133053.1:0-5961 GCF_026122565.2 Emydura macquarii macquarii
AAGCATAAGGGAGTTGGGTGCCAAACTCTCATAGCAATTCAGTAGCAGTTGACAGTGTGTGTTGTGTACATTATCTCCTTTTGAAAAGTCCAACCCAAATGTGTAAATGCGTCCTTTTGGGGCAGCATCGGGGTTTCCCTCTGAGCCCTTTCTGGAGGGGCGGACCACTCCTTCGGCCCAGGCCCTAGGCAGGGCGGAGAGCCAACAGTCTTTCGCCCGGCCCTAGGCAGGGCGGGCGAGCCAACAGTCTTTCCGCCCTAGGGCAGGGGCTGGTGAGGCCACAAACAATCAGTCTAGCGCCCAGCTCAGAAGCAGGGCTGGTGAGGCCACAAACAATCAGTCTAGAACCCAGCTCAGAAGCAGGGCTGATGAGGCCACAAACAATCAGTCTAGCGCCCAGCTCAGAAGAAGGGCTGGTGAGGCCACAAACAATCAGTCTAGCACCCAGCTCAGAAGCAGGGCTGGTGAGGCCACAAACAATCAGTCTAGCAGTGGCGACGGTGAGGAGGGTAAGGTTCTCTCGGGGCTTGGGAAGGGGGAGGGGGACGCAGGCCCACTCTTCTCCACTGCGTCACAGCCCAGGGCCCTGGCAGTGGCAACAGCGTTTGCCACGGGGTCGGTGGGGCTCCAGCCGCAACATGCCGCCCGGGGTTGCCTCTGACTCAGCCCCCATTTAGGGCTGTCCCTGGGCTCCTTCCTCCCCGTACCCCCAGGTACCTGCTTCCTCCGGGCCGCTGGCAAGTGGTAGTCCCACCAGGCCCTCCTCGTCCACGGGGGGCAGTTCTGGCAACTCCATGGGCTCCTCCTCGGAGGGGAGCTCCTCTAGGTCCTCCGGCCCCCAGGCTGCTGGCAGGGCCGGTAGGTTCTCTGGGTCCCAGGCTGCCGGCAGGGCCAGTAGGTTCTCCAGGTCCCTGGCAGCGGGTAGTCTAGGTGGCTCCTCCTCTGACTCCCGGGCAGCAGGTGACTCAGGGGGGCTCCTGTCCGACTCCCAGGTAATGGGGAATTCCGGTGGGTTCTCTGTCAGTCCCCAGTCTGGGGTCGAGACAGGCCTCTCCCCTTCAGCCTGAGCTTCAGGCCCGGTCTGAGTGTGGAGCCTCCAGGGAGACGCGTGATCTAGCAGCCAGGGTGGGTTTGATTCTCCCTCTGGGCCTCTTACAGAGGGGAACCAGCCCTCCTGGCTATACTCCCCCGCCCTCAAGTTCAGCTCCCGACCTCCGGGGCTAGTCCCCTCACCCATCCCTAAGCGGGACAGCGCGTCCGCGTTCGCATGGTGCCGGCCCGCCTGATGCCGCACTGTAAAGGCAAAGGGTTGGAGGGCCAGGTACCATCGCATAAGGCAGGCATTGGTTTCCCTCATTTGGTGTAGCCATTTCAGGGCAGCATGGTCTGTTACGACTATAAAGGTACTGCCGAGCAGGTAGTACCGTAGGGCTTCTATGGCCCACTTTACGGCCAGGGCCTCCCTTTCCACCACCGAATACCTTTGCTCCTGGGGGAAGAGTTTTCAGCTCTCACATAGTACGGGGTGTTCCTCCCTATCAATCTCCTGGGACAGGACAGCACCCAGTCCTCCCGTGGAAGCGTCCGTTTGTACAATAAAGCCTTTTCCGAAAACCGGGCTATACAGCACTGGCTCCCGGCAGAGCGCGCCCTTGAGGGCCTGGAATGCCTCCCGCATTCTGGGGTCCAGCGGACCCGTACCGGCTCGGTCTTTCTCAAGAGATTAAAGTCAGGGGGGCTGCCCTGGTGGTGAAGTCAGGAATAAATCGTCGGTAGTAGCCCACAAGCCCCAGAAATTGCCGGACCTGTCTCTTGGTGGTCGGGGCAGGCTGCCCCCTTATCGCCAGGACTTTCCCAATCAATGGTCGGACCACTCCTCGCCCCAGGGTGTATCCGAGGTAGGTGGCTTCTTGCCACCCGATGCGACACTTTTTCGGATTCGCGGTCAGGGCCACACGCTGTAGGGCTCCAAGAATAGCCATGATGTTCTCGAGGTGGTCTCCCCACCGGCGGCTATACACTACCACGTCATCTAGGTAGGCAGCCGCATATTCGATGTGGGGCTGCAGGAGCCGGTCCATTAACCTCTGAAAGGTTGCGGGGCCCGTGTAACCCAAAGGGCATCCTTGTGAACTGGTAGAGCCCCGCGAGAAGGCGTGGCGAAGGCGGTCTTCTCCTTGGATCCCGCCTCCATGGGGATTTGCCAATAGCCCTTCGTCAAATCAAGGGTCGAGATGTATTGGGCCTCCCCAAGCCGCTCGAGGAGCTTGTCAACCCGGGGCATGGGGTAGGCGTCGAATTTCGAAATTAGGTTGACCCTCCTGAAGTCAATACAGAATCGGCGAGACCTGTCTGGCTTGGGGACTAGAACGACTGGGCTCCGCCACTCACTCTCCGAGGGCTCAATCACCCCAAGTTCCAGCATGGTCTCTACCTCTTCGTCTATGGCCTTCCGTAAGTGTCGCGGGAGGGGTCTGGAGGGGACCCGGACCACCTCTCCCGGATGGGTCTGTATGCAATGGGACACCAGGGTGGTCTGACCAGGCCTTGCTGTGAAGGTTCTGGAAAAGGTCCTCAGGAGGTGCTGGACTTGCCTCCGCTTTCCTTCAGTGAGAGTTTCACCGAGTGTAGGTTCCTGCTGATCATCGGGGTCCGGGGTTCGTGGCCCCAGCTCTGGTTCCGGGGAATAGGGCGCCACCATAAGGGCCGCTCGTTCGTGCCAGGGCTTCAAGAGGTTCACATGGTAAACTTGTCGGGGCTTTCGGCAGTGGGGCTGATGGATCTCATAGTTGAGGGGACCGACCTGGCGGGTGACTTCGTATGGGCCTTGCCACCAGGCCAGCAACTTGGACTCCTCGGTGGGAAGGAGGACCAGGACCCGAT
Organism: Emydura macquarii macquarii; assembly: GCF_026122565.2. Classification (NCBI taxonomy): domain Eukaryota; kingdom Metazoa; phylum Chordata; order Testudines; family Chelidae; genus Emydura; species Emydura macquarii. The sequence continues at coordinate 2,884 of NW_027133053.1, forward strand.
CCCCGGGTTGGAAGGTCCTGGCGCGGGTGCCCCGGTTGTAGGTGTGCGCCTGAATCCTCTGGGCATCCCTGAGATTTTCTTGGGCTAACTCCCCGGCCTGGGTTAATCGGTCCTGTAATGTCAGGACGTATTGCAGGAGTCCATGATCCTGGGGCGGCGTCTGCTCCCAAGTCTCTCTCACGAGGTCAAGTAGGCCCTGTGGCTGCCACCCATAAAGCAATTCAAAGGGGGAGAAGTTCATTGAGGCTTGCGGCACCTCCCGGATTGCTAGGAGGAGCGGGGGAAGCAACTGGTCCCATCGGCGGAGCTCATCAGGGGAGAACTTGCGGAGCATTCCCTTCAGCGTTCGATTAAATCGTTCCACTAGACCGTCCGTCTGGGGGTGGTAGACGGAGGTCTGCAGTTTTTTTATCCCCAAAATGCCACACACCTCCCGGAGCAGTCGGGAGGTGAAATTGGTCCCTTGGTCGGACAAGATCTCATGAGGTAGTCCCACTCGTGCGAAGATCTTTAATAGCTCCGCAGCTACCGTCCGTGCAGTGGCATTTCGAAGGGGGATTGCTTCTGGGAAGCGGGTTGCGTAGTCCATGACGACCAAGATGTATCGAAACCCGGCGGTACTCTTGGGGAGGGGTCCCACCAGGTCCATCGCAACCCTCTCAAAGGGTGTCCCGACGACGGAAAGAGGTACGAGGGGGCTCGAGGTATGCCTGGGGGAGCCGCCAGTTGGCATTCAGGGCAGGAGGCACAATAGTCTTTTACCTCCTGCCTGATTCCCGGCCAATAGAAGCGGGTCAGAATCCGGGCGAGGGTCTTGTCTAACCCCAGGTGGCCGGCCACGGGGAAGTCATGGGCCAATTGGAGCACGGCCCGCCGGTGCAGTCGGGGTATCACCAGTTGCACTCGGGGCTCCCGGGTCCTGGGGTCTCTCTCCACACGGTATAGCCGGTTCGCCCGCAGCTCGAAGCGGGGCCACTGGTCAGCTTGGTTGGGATTAGTCGCTTCGCCGTCCACGAAGGTGAGTTGATCATAGGCATGGCGCAGCGTGGGATCGCTGCGTTGGTCTTGGCTGAAGTCCCCCAGGGAATTCGCAGGTGGGTCCTCCCCAACTTGCGGGTTCGGGTTCTCTTGCCTCGTCCCGCTTGGGCTGCGGGACGGACGTGGGATCGCTGGGGGCCTTGGGTCCTCGGCTTCTGGGTGACCCCTTTGTGGGTGTCTCCCACGAGGGCCACTCGCACCATACCGTCGTGGTGAGCAACGGTCTGGAGGACTTGCGTGAATCCGGGCCAGTCCCAACCGAGGATGACGGGATAGGGTAGCCCCGCGGCTACTCCTACTTGCACCACCTGGGTCATGCCGGCTATGGTGAGGGTCAACAGACAGGTGGGGTACTCTCTCAGGTCCCCATGGATGCACCGCAGGTGGACCCGCCCTGGGATTCTCTGGCTTTGGAGGACCAGCTCCGGGCGGGCCAATGTCTGTCCGCACCTCTGAATCGACCAGGGCCTGCACAACCCGGTCCGGGAGCTGCACGGGGATCGTTACGGCAGGCCGCAGTTGCCTTCGGACTCGTCCCTCCCCAGTGCAGACAAGGCCAAAAGATCAGTCCATCCGAGGACAATCCCGCTGCAGGTGGCCTGCCTGCCCACAGGTAAAACAGGGGCCGACCTCTGGCCTCCCCCGGTGTGATCCTCCCATCGCGGACGGCTGGGCCCGCCCCGGGGCCCCGAGTCCCACTCTGGCCTTTGTCGAGGCATCTCCCGCTGAGTCACTGGGACAGCGGCGGCTGACGACTGGGCCGGTCTGCCCCTCACGGCGGCGGCCGACGACTGATGCTGCCTGTCCCTTACAGCAGGCCCCGGCTGTGCTGGGCGCCGCGACCCGGGTTTGTGTGGCGGAGAATTCCGGGCGACCGTCGGAGGCCCTTGCATCGGAGGGGTCTCAGCCGCCAGGAAGTCCTCCATGAGGCGGATGGCGTCATTTTAATGCGGCGGGGCGGTGACGCATCACCCAGGGTCCTTCCGCGTGGCGGTAGGATTTGCAGGAATTGCTCTGTCACTATTATATCGGTGACTTCTGCCGCCGATCGGCGGTCAGACGCTTGCCATCGCGTGTGACGTCAGCCAGCTCCTGGGCCACGGCTCGGGGCCTTTCTGGGGGTACGTCTTCCCCTAAACCGTCGCCTGAAAGTGTCCGGGCTGATATCCAACGCATCTAAGATCGCTGCCTTCACTGACTTATAGTCTCGGGCCTCTTCTTCGGAAGCGCCCGGTACGCGGCTTGGGGGGTCCCAGTCAGATAGGGGGCCAGCAGGGTGACCCACTGCGCAGGGGCCCACCCGGCGGCCGATGCCACCCGCTCGAAGGTGACAAGGAAGGCCTCCGGGTCATCCTCTGCGCCCAGCTTGGTTAGGCGGAGCGGCAACGGGGCAACCCCTGGGCCTGCCATTCCTCCTATTGCTGCGCCGCTCGGAGTGGGGAGCAGAGTGGCCAACTGCTGCAGGCATTGGCGCTGTTGCTCCTGGTGTTGCGACCCCAGGTGCGACAAGCTGCTGCTGCTGGGCCCCTAGGGACTGGAGCAGCTGTTGCTGCTGTTGGTGGGCTGCTTGCTGCTGCTGCTGCGTCTCGGCCCACCATTGGCGGAGTTGGTCCAGGTCCATCCTGGCCTGCAAATTGGGGAATTAGCGTCGGGGTTTTCCCTCTGAGCCCTTTCTGGAGGGGAAGGGCGGACCACTCCTCCAGCCCAGGCCCTAGGCAGGGCGGGCGAGCCAACAGTCTTTCGGCCCGGCCCTAGGCAGGGCGGGCGAGCCAACAGTCTTTCGCCCCAACCCTAGGCAGGGGCTGATGAGGCCACAAACAATCAGTCTAGCGCCCAGCTCAGAAGCAGGGCTGGTGAGGCCACAAACAATCAGTCTAGCAGTGGCGACGGTGAGGAGGGTAAGGTTCTCTCGGGGCTTGGGGAGGGAGGAGGGGGACGCAGGCCCACTCTTCTCCACTGCGTCCCAGCCCAGGGCCCTGGCAGTGGCAACAGCATTTGCCACGGGGTCGGCGGGGCTCCGGCCGCAACACGCCGCCCGGG
>NW_027133054.1:0-6071 GCF_026122565.2 Emydura macquarii macquarii
TCATGTAACAAAGGAGGCAGTGTGGATGCGGGTATATGCTCAGGCACAGCTTGTATCTGTGTCCAGCATAGCATGTGGGGACACTTGGCGTGGGTATGCGGAACAGGTGTGAGCATGTGCACGGTCAGCTCTGCAAGTGTGCAATCCTCCGTGTATGCGTTCAAGTGCAGGCATAGGCTGAGAACCCCTCACACCTCTTCCCCAAGCCAGGATGAGGCCCAGGTGGGCCTGATTAGCTGCAGGACACAAGGCAAAGGCCGTGTGTTTAGCTCGGTGAAAATCAACTTATCGCGCTGCTCATGGGCCTTCCCCACAGAAGCGAGCAGACGCAGACAAAGCTACCGAAGCGACAAATGGCTAGAGAACAGCGATCAGTGCCACAGGGACACCAGTCTGCCCTGGGAGATTGCCCGACCAAAGGGATGCAGCGACGGCATGGCCAGGGACCCGATAACTCTGGGCTTGGCGCGGGTTCGCCTCAGTTTAGGGAAAGCGTCTTGTGTGAAGGTGCCCATCCTGAACTAGTCCATAGCAGTGAATGGTGGGGTGTGCAGGTGTGATTTGAGATATCTGCCCAGGATTGCCAACTGATAATGCCAAGGTCAGGGCAGGCTGAAAAAGGAGAGCAGATTCTCCCCACGCTGGTGGGGGACACTAAAGCCCGGCTTCCCAACCAGCCACGAACTGCTTCTGATTACCCCACACTGGATATCACGAAGCCAGTCCACAAATACCCACAGCCCCCTTTACTGCATATCAGCTCCAGGATCCCAAATCAGCACCAGGTCCAGTAAAGAGACCAGTTACTAGAACTCTCTGCTCTTTACTAAAAAGGTTCCCTCTGATCCCAAGGGGTCAGCCACAGTACCAGATCAATAAAAGTTTGGATCTTACCTAAAATACCACACTGGCAGCCAATCCTTTAGTGTCTAAACTAAAAGTTTATTGTACAAAGAAAGAAAGAAACGATGAGAGAAATGATAAAGGGTTAAAGTAAATCACAGATATACAAATGATTAAAAGTCCATATACTTGAAGTTTCTGGAAGAAATGTGGATTTGCAGGCTTGTGTAGTTCTCCCTGGTTCACATCCAGTACCTGGATGGGTCTGAGTCCTTCAGTTCAGTTGCAAGATGAATAGATCCAGAGGTAGGTGTATGTCTGCAGCTGGACAGGAGCAAAGACAAAATGGTTTTTCTGGCTTGATCTTATAAACCCCCTCCTCTGGCCATGCGGCCTGTGGGCAGTCACAAGACCCAAAATGGAGTCCATAGTCACATGGGCCAATCCTGGTGATGCCTCTGGTGTGCCTGGGGTCCATAGTCACATGGGACAGTCCTGATGCTTCATCAGGTAGGCTGCCTGCAATGAAGTCCAGAGTCATGTAAGCAGGTTCTGGTGACTCAGTCGTGATGCTGACTTCTCCCTCAGGGCCCCTTGCACCTGGGAATGCCTTAATGGACCATTATGCAGGCCATTGTTCTGCAGCCTTCCTATCTGGGGTGTGGCCCAGGCAGAACAATTTGAAATACAGATATCTCAAATACATCTATAACTTCCATTTCAAATATCACACATGAACGTAAGTATTATTATCTTGCTTAGCACATTACAACCTTCCTAATGGTACCTGACATGGCATATCCCACATGGATTATTATGATTCTGCCATGCTGATGTCACACAATATACTAAATGCCCCCCCACTCAAGCCAGCCCGCATGACATATACTACTGAGGGAAGTCAACTTAGCTACAGCACAGCACACGGAGGTCATGTGCAGCTGGTTTCCACCAGGACCCTTAAGTCCTTTTAGAGTCGCTGCTTCCTAGGATAGGGCAGTGGAGAAGGTGCCTACAGAACGGGCAGAGGATGGCAAGCTGGGAGCGGTCGCCAGCACTTTGGAGGACAGAGTTAGAATTGAAACAAACTTGATGAATTGGAGAGTTGATCTGAAATCAGGAAGCTGAAATTCAATAAAGACAAGTGCAAAGCACAGCACTGAGAAGGAAAAATCAAAGGCACAACTACAAACCGGGGCATAACTGGCTCAGTGGTAGCACTGCTGAGAAGGATCTGGGGTTACAGTGGATCACAAATTGAATATGAGTGTGGTGCAGTTTCAAAAAAGGCTACCATCATTCTGGGGTGTATAAACAGGAGTATTATGTAAGACAAAGGAGGTAATTGTCCCACTGTGTTCAGCACTGGTGAGGTCCCAGCTGGAGCACTGTGTCCAGTTCTGGACACCACAATTTAGGAAAGATGTGGACAAATTAGAAGAGTCCAGAGGAGAGCAACAAAAATGATCAAAAGTTGAGGTTTAGCAAACCTGACCTCTGAGGAAAGGCTGAAAGATACTGGTCATGTTTAGTCTTGAGAAAAGAAGACTGAGAGGGGACCTGAAAACAGTCTTCAAATATGTGAAGGGCTATTGTAAAGAGGTGATCAGCTGTTCTCCATGTCCACTGATGGTAGGACGTGAAGTAATGGGCTAGGCTCTGGACCAGCTTCCAAAGGAGGCTGTGGAATCCCCATCACTGGAGATTTTTAGGAACTGGCTGGACAAACACCTGCCCTGACTTGTGATCAAGGGAGTTGCAGTCCTTCTCATACAGGAGGGGTGTAGGTGGGCAGCATGGCACGGCGAGTGTGTTGTGACCCTTCCTTGGTCCCAGGCTCCGAGGAAGGCCCCAGTGCCACTGCTAAGGGGAATAAGCAGTCTAGTGCCCCGTCCCTCAGGCAGGGCGGGCAAGTAAGCAGTCTAGTGCCCCGGCCCTCAGGTGGGGCGGGCAAGCAGTAGATCCGCTCTCTGGAGTGGTAGGCAGAAGGAGGCTCTCCCGGGGTGGCTAGGGGAGGGGGACGCAGGCCCACCCATCTCCACTGTGTCCCAGCCCAGGGCCCTACTAGTGGCAAAGGTGTTTGCCACCAAGTCGGTGGGGATCCCGCCACAACACACCGACGGGGTCCTTGCCCCTCACACAGCCACTGTCTATGGCTGTCCCTGGGCCACTTCCTCCCCCTGGTCTCCCGGTACCTGTGTCTTGGTATCTTCCTCCGGATCGCTGGGGAAGGTGGTGAGCGGGTGGCCAGCAAGCCCCTCACCATCGACTGGCGGCAGGTCTGGGAATACCTGGGGATCGTCGCGAGGGATAGCTCCTCCAGGTCGCAGAGTCCCAGGGGTTCCTCCAGTCGGGTAGGGCCAGTCCACGCCGGTGGGTCCTCCATGCCAGGCAGCTCTTCCAGGTCAGGGTCGGCCTTAAGGGGTTTCTCCCATCCAATGGGTGGGGTAGCTTTTCCCACCTAGGAGGGTCCGGTGGCCCTTCCCAGTCCACAGGGTCCGGGGGACCTCTCCAGTCCTCTGGGTCAGGCAGCCCCCTCCAGTCACTCGGGCTTGGAGGTTCCGGTCGGCCGGGTGTCTCTGCCACACAGCCGTGGGACCTGGATCAGGCCTAGGCTGCAGCCTCCGTGAGGACATGTCTGCATCCCAACTGAGCTGCTGGGCCTGACTTTTATACTGTCAGCCCCAGGCCTGGCTCCACCCCTCTGCTTCCGGGAGGCTGGGCCTGCAGGGGCTGGTTCTGTCCACCAGGGGCAGAGTGACCCTTCCTCGGGCCCAGGCTCTGAGGAAGGCCACAGCACCTTGCTACAGGGGTTTTTTCAAAGAAACAGCTACAAACCACAGCCACAAAAATAGGTTTCCACAAAGCTCAGTCTTCAGCCTTGTCTTGCTTGTTTACCAGGGACCGATCGCTGCATGGAATGCTGCACAGTGACCTAACGATGTGCTGCACAGAACCAGCTCAGTGCAGCATGTGACTGTAAGGCCCTGCTTAGCGCCTTTCGGTAGCAGCAACACAGCCATAATAATCTCCATTTAGTGCATGGAGAGCCTGGGGCCTACAGTGAGCAAGTGACTTGTCCAAGGTGCCCCAGGAAAGCCTTAATCGGGAGATTCCTGCATTAGAGAAACCCACAGAGAGAGAGAGCGCCAGGCCTCCGCTGCTGCGTGGGCCATACTAGCCAGGTCTGAGAGACTAAGCAAGGGAGTGCAGCCAGGGACTCGTGGCTATGTTTCTGTCTCAAGGCACTTTTCTTCCTGTTGCCTCAGTTTCCCCATCTGTTAAAGGGGTACCTCCCGGGAGTAGTGAACAGTAATCTGTGAAACACCTATCAACGGTGAACTCTGTGTCCACGTGTCACCATGCCTCAGTGGTTCGCAGGTGAGAACACCAGATTCAGGACAGACCAGTAATCAGGTTGATGCTAATCCTTTAGTAACTAAAAACTAAAGGTTTTATAATAAAAGAAGATTCCTGCTCAGAAATCCAGCCCAGAGAAAAGCAGCAGGAAATGAAGACAAAAGATGGTGATGTCTCAGGGGTTTTTATACCCTTTGCCCTGTGTGTGGAATTTTACTGTCTCAAACACAGCTGTCAGCCTCTGTTTGTGCAAAGTTACTGGCCCAAGATGGAGTCCAGGGTCACATGAGCAGATCACAGCTCCTTGCACGGCTTGGTGACTCACGGGGCAGCCATTGCTCATATTCTTGCAGAGGTGTGCACGGGAAGAGCTATTTGGTGGCTAAAGGTAACTGTAAGAGACTTAGACCATTGCAAGTTGTTTGATCAAATACGACATATCATTCAGATTAATAAACTAGCCCTAGACAGAATTACTGATCTCTGATCCCTTAGCGACAGCCCTGTGTGTTAGCAGAAAGTGTCCATGTCTCTCCTGCGTCATCTCTCTCCAGATCTGCCTGTCTGCTAGCTAGCCATCCATCCCAGGCATTGACAGGGCGTCAGACCCTATGGAGATCTAGCCATTATCCCTGCTTCTCTGACTAGTTGACGATCATGTTTAAATGTACACAAGTACACTGAGCAGCCAATTCCAATCTGACTCCGCAGAGAGCCCGGGAGTTCTCCTCTCCCTTTGGGAAGGACCCTTAATTACTGTTTACTCCTACAGATGGATAACGAACACAGAAGCCCAGAGATGGAGAGACATTGGCTGGTGTCTATTGTCTGCAGCCTAGGAACCCCACTGGGATTGCCCAGAGCTATATTATAAACCCATTTCCATCCTGCCTGGGACACTTCCCCTGTGTTGGCTCTCGGCGTGGGATGATGTTGCAGATGCTGCTGTGAGAGAGGTGTGGGACTCGGCTACCTGACATGGGGATTCCCAGGGAAGACACTTCCAGCTCACAACTCACAGGTACCTATCGCATGCTCAGAGCGCACTGCTTGACAGACCCCGGGCAAAGTGGGCAGGATGGAGTAGAGAACAAGTCTGTGGTCCTTTGCGCTCTGCACAGCCAGTAAACATCCCTGGCCCTTTCCACAGGTGATTAGTATACTCCAGTATCACTGGCCAGAATGCTGTTGTGAGAGAAATGTACCACATGGCTAGCTGAGGGGGATTCTGAGGGGAGACACTTCCAGCTCACTATTCACAGGTACCCATCGCTTGTTTTTCCTGAAATTTACTTTAATCCTACCATGCTGTAGTTTGAACCCATTGCCTCCTGTCCTGCCCTGTGTGGCAGAAGAGAATAACTTTTCCTCACTGTTTTTTATCGCAGCCTTTCAAGTATCTGAAGCCTGCTGTCATGTCCCCCCTCAGTCTCCTGTTTTCCAAACTAAACATACCTATGTCCTTCAGCGTTTCCTCATATAACTTGCATTCCATCCCTTTGAGCATCTTTGTTGCTCGCCGCTGGATCCTTGCCAGTTTCTACACATCCTTTCTATACACTGGTGACCAAACTGGACTCAGTACTCCAAGTGAGGCCTAACCAGCACTGAGTAGAGTGGCGCTATCCCCTCCCGTGACTTGCATGCTATGCCTCTGCTAATGCAACCCAAAATTGCATTTCCTCTTTTTGCAACAGCCAAGAAATCCACCCCCCTGAGAGATGTAGCTATACGAACTGAACCTCCAGTGTAGACAGCATGAGGCTGATGAAAGAATTCTTCCATTCACCTATCTACCCCCTCTCAGGGAGATGGATTACATATGCCAATAGGAGAAACACTCCAGTCTGCATAGGCAGTGTCTACAC
>NW_027133055.1:0-60020 GCF_026122565.2 Emydura macquarii macquarii
CATAGACTATAATGTGGATAGAAAGCTGGCTAGATCATCGGGCTCAATGGATAGTGATCAATGGCTTGATATCTAGTTCACACCCAGTAACAAGTGGAGTGCCTCGGGGATGAGTGCTGGGGCCAGTTTTGTTTAACATCTTCATTAATGATCTGGGTGATGGGGTGGATTGCACCATCAGCAAGTTTGCGAATGACTCTAAACTGGGGGGACTGGTGGAGGTATAGGATACGGAACAACCTAGACAAATTGGGGGACTTTACTGCAGAACTGCTGTCTTGCCAGTCGGTCCCCATTCTGTAGTGCAGGAGAACAAGGAGCAATGATCTCAAATTGCAGTGTGGGAAGTCTAGGTTGGATATTATGGAAAACCTTTTCACTAGGAGGAAGGAGAAGCACTGGAGTGGGTTACCTAAGGAGGTGGTGGAATCTCCATCCTTCTAGGTTTTTAAGGCCTGGCTTAACAAAGCCCTGCCTGGGATGATTTAGTTCAGGTTGGTGGGGTTGGACAAGATGACCACCTGAGGTCCCTCAACCCCTCATCTTCCATGATTCTATAATTCTATGATCCTGGGTGAGTACCCATACCACTGGACTAAAGCTATATGGGAGGGCTTTCTTCCCCTCTCTCTGCCCGTTGTAAGAAATGCTGTAGTCACAGGACTCCAAAAAGGTTCACAGCTGAGGATCCCAAACACAAATCATTGAAAGAGGCAGTGCTTAACACAACCCCCTTTCCTCAGCATCTCCTACTGGCTAGCTTAGGCGAGGGGCCAGCCAGGGTTCTTTCTTTACAATAGCTGTTCTCAGAAAACTATCTCCCTGCATTCCTTGAATGGGAAGACTCAGCACCTAACGAAGGCTTTGTGAATCCCAGTTATTTTCAAGGCACCTAGAAGTTAGTAGTTGTGACTCTGACCATCAAAACACTTACATCCTGTTGTGAATCTAGGCTTAGGTGCCCATATACCCTGATGAACCAGGCCCACGGTGCCTGAAATGTAGGCACTGAAATACCTGTCTTTTTGTGGATCTAGTCCCAAATGACTTCTTTAGAACTGAACTAATTTAGACCAAATGAGGATCTGGTTTTTGCAGTATCTCAATAGCTTTGGTAACTGCTGGAAAATGGTGAACAACGTGACACCTGCATCTGGTAGTGGGTTTTGGGGCTAGATCCACTAAGGGAACTTAGTCTTATATGGGGCTATAAGGAGGTGCCTTCCTCTTCTCTGGTGTGAATCAGGAATAATTCCACTGAAGTCAATGTAGTTGTACTTTTATAAAGCTTGTGTCAGTGAGAGAGGAACAAGACCCATTCTTTCCATTTGAAAGAGGCTGTGAATTTCATGACATGAGGACATGAAAACACTTGTATTTTTTGATTTGGCCATGAAATGAAATCAACGCTATGTCCCAATACTCCAGGTTTCCTACAGCCAAAATCCATTTGTCTTCAGTGGAGATTTTGGTGGTATATCATAGAACCATAGAAGATTAGGGTTGGAAGGGACCTCAGGAGGTCATCTAGTACAATCTGCTGCTCAAAGCAGGACCAACACGAACCAAATCATCCCAGCCAGGGCTTTGTCAAGTCGCACCTTAAAAACCTCTTAGGATAGAGATTCCACCAACTCCCTAGGTGTTATGCCAGGCACCGCTGCTCACAGCTGCCTGCAGGTTCTGGATACCAGGTGAGGAATAAAAACATGCCCACACCACTTAGGTACACTTATCTTTAATCACGTCTTACGCTCCAAACAGCAACGGGAGACTCTTCAGCTGCGAAGCGGGCTGCCGGGATTTTGCCACGCAATCCAAGTGGATTCATGGCTGAGTCTCATTGCGCAATTTGCATTTCAAGCTTTTATACAGCGTTCTGTAGGGAACAGCAGCATTGGCTAATTTACAGCACCTGACCTTGCTTCCTCACTTTCCTCCTCTTTTGGCACCACACACAAATTCACACAGCCTTGCACAGCTTACCAAGCTGAGCAGTGCCTCTTATCAAACCGGTTCTGACCAGGCCCGTCAAGCCCCTATCTCTGTCCAACGCGTCACAAATATCTTCCGCGGCCTACACGAGGTAACACATTCCACTGCTTTACCACCCTCCTAGTGAAAAAGTTTTTCCTAATATCCAACCTAGACCTCCCCCACTACAACTTGAGACCACTTCTCCTTGTTCTGTCATCTGCCATCACTGAGCACAGCCTATCTCCATTCTCTTTGGAACCTTATTTCAGGTAGTTGAAGGCTACTGTCAAATACCCACTTACTCTTCTCTTCTGCAGACTGAATAAGACCAGTTTCTTCAGCTTCTCCTCATAAGTCATTTGCCACATCCCCCTAATAATTTTTGTTCCCCTCAGCTGAACTCTCTCCAATTTATTCACATCCTTTCTGTAGTGTGGTGCCCAAAACTGGAGGCAGGACTCCAAATGGGGCCTCACCAGTGCCAAATAGAGGGGAATAATCACTTCCCTCGATCTGCTGGCAATGTTCCTACTAATGCAGCCCAATATGCCATTAACCTTCTTGGCAATAAGGGCACTTTGTTGACTTATATTCAGCTTCTTGTACATTGTAACCCCCAGATCCTTTACTGCAGAACTGCTGCCTTGCCAGTCGGTCTCCAGTCTGTAGTGCAGTAGAACAAGGAACAATGATCTCTAATTGCAGTGTGGGAGGTCTAGGTTGGATATGAAGGAAAACCTTTTCACTGGGAGGATGGAGAAGCACTGGAATGGGTTACCTAGGGTGGAATCTCCATCCTTCTAGGTTTTTAAGGCCTGGCTTAACAAAGCCCTGGCTGGGATGATTTAGTTCAGGTTGGTCCTGCTTTGAGCAGGGGGCTGGACTAGATGACCTCCTGTGGTTCCTTCCAACCCATATTTTCTATGATTATGATCTCAAGAGATCAGCCTTATAGCCAGGTCAACATATGTTTCAGATCTTACCCAATAATCATGCTGCTGCCAATCCTTTAGTAAGTAAAAATCTAAAGGTGTATTTACGAAGGAAAAGGAGAGAATTATAGTGGTTTATAGATCAGATACATACAATAATTACAATGTTCTTATATCAGGTTTCTAGCAGTGATGTTATAGACTGCTGGCTTGTAAAGTATCTGATAATTTCCAAAAGATTGGAAGGTCCTCAGTGCATAGTGCAATGTGCTCCTTTTAGTTGTAAATCCACAATCCATGGAATCCAAGCAGGAAAGAGGCAACACTGGGGATTCTTCAGGAGCCATTTTTTTATATCCTCTGCCATGTGCTTAGCATTTTACTGTCCCAAACAAAGCCTGCAGCACAGCTCGTGGAAAGTTACAGGCACCTGATGGAGTCCAGGGTCACATGAGCATATCATATGCCATTACATAGCTTGCTGACTCTCAGGAGCAACCACTGGCCATATCCATGCTAAGCCATCCACAGGAAGACTTACTGAGTGGGAGAATCTTTCTTCTATGGGCACTAGATTTGCTTTTTTCCAGTCCTGACCTCCCCCTGTTGCCACGAGCTTTCAAAGATAATAGCCAATGGCTCTATCCCTCAGCCACTCCCTGAGCACCCTTAGGTCATTGCATCCGGCCCCATGGACTTGTGTATGAGCCTCCTTCCCATCAGTGTGCAGCAGTCTGAAGCTGATCTTTCTGTGAAGACCATCAACACATGAGCTATCGGCTTCAATCCTAGTTACTAGGTTGCTCCCTCATTCTCTAAGGAACCCACACTTTGGCATAATCTTCCTCTTGTTGGCAACATGCCTGTAGAAACCCTTCTTGTTCCCCTTCACGTCCCTTGCTAGTTGCAACTCCAATTGGGATAATTTGTCCTTAGCAAGACCAGGTGTGTGACTGGTGCAAGTTACAGCTGACTGTGGGTGGGTGCTTGTGACTGGTGCAGTTACAGGCACCATTTTGGCAGTTGGGGGTTTGTCTGTTTGAGTGATTGATTGGATCCAGGTGGGGCTAATTGCGGGGGCGGGGCTTTGAGGGGTAAGAGCAGGGGGGGCAACTGCCCCAGCCTTATAAAAGGCAGCCAGCTGCGAGCAGCTGAGCAGCGAACAGAGGGGCAGCTAACAGAAGGAGAAGGAGGGAGTTTGCCTGGGAGTTTGCCTGCGGAGAGAGCCCACTGCAGGGTTTTGCCTTTCAGACGTTGCTGAGCAGGACACTGAGCATCTGAGGAGGCTCTCAGAGCAGAGATATGGAGATGGAGCGATCTGTTGTTGTCACCTGCACTGGATGTGCTATGTTTGTCTTCCTCCCCCAGGATAGAGATGACTTCATCTGTACCAAGTGCAGGCTGGTTTCCTTATTGGAAGAGAAGGTTAAAGGACTAGAGACCCAAATATCAACCCTGCGGTGCATTACAGAAAACAATGTCTTTCTCCATCAGGCACAGGCAGAGCATAAGGAAGATTCAGAGAAGGCCGGGCAGGCGAAAATGAAGAACGGGGAAGAAAATTGGCAGCATGTGACCTCCCGAAGAAAGAGAACCCATGTGCCCACCATGCAGATAGAAGTAAGGAATCGTTTTCATCCTCTCTGCACAAGTACTACGGCAGAGAATGATTTGGAGGACCCTTCAGAGGGAATGGATCAGAGCAGAGAGGAGACCCATTTGATCAGAAGGCAAGGGATGCATTCTCCTAGGGATGGGGGTTCCACGACCACCATTCCCAAGAGGAAGAGAAGGGTGATGGTGGTCGGGGACTCCCTCCTAAGGGGGACGGAGTCATCCATCTGCCGTCCGGACCGGGAAACTAGAGAAGTGTGCTGCTTGCCTGGAGCAGAGAGATTCGGTGGATGTGACGGAGAGACTGCCAAAACTTATCAAGTCCTCAGACCGCTACCCCTTCCTGCTTCTCCACGTGGGCACCAATGACACTGCCAAGAATGATCTTGAGCGGATCACTGCAGACTATGTGGCTTTGGGAAAAGAGATAAAGGAGTTTGAAGCGCAAGTGGTGTTCTCATCCATCCTCCCTGTTCAGGGAAAAGGCCCAGGTAGGGACCGTCGCATTGTGGAAGTAAATGCGTGGTTACGCAGGTGGTGTCGAAGAGAGGGCTTTGGATTCTTCGATCATGGGATGTTGTTTCCAGGAAGAAGGACTACTAGGAAGAGACGGGATTCATCTAACGTTAAGAGAGGGAAGAGTATCTTCGCAGACAGGCTGGCTAACCTAGTGAGGAGGGCTTTAAACTAGTTTCGACGGGGGACGGGGACCTAAGCCCGAAGGTTAGTGGGGAAGAGGGACACCGCAAGGAAGCAGAAGGAGGAGGGGGCAGCTTGTTGCTGAGGGAGGCCTCCCGATTCATACTGTGAAAGTAGGCCAGTCGGCTACTTATCTCAAGTGCCTGTACACAAATGCAAGAAGCCTGGGAAACAAGCAAGAGGAACTTGAAGTCCTGGCACAGTCAAGAAACTACGACATGATTGGAATAACTGAGACTTGGTGGAATAACTCTCACGATTGGAGCGCTGTCATGGATGGGTATAAACTGTTCAGGAAGGACAGGCAGGGGCGAAAGGGGGAGGAGTTGCACTGTATGTAAGAGAGCACTATGACTGCTCTGAGCTCCAGTATGAAACTGGAGATAAGTCAGTTGAGTGTCTCTGGGTTAAGCTTAGAAGCAAGAACAATAAGCGTGATGTCGTGGTGGGTGTCTGTTACAGACCACCAGACCAGGAGGATGAGGTAGATGAGGCTTTCTTTACTATATATGGGGAAAGTTATATATATTCACAGGGCCTGATTCTCATGGGAGACTTCAATCACCCTGACATCTGCTGGAAGAGCAATACAGCAGAGCACAAACAATCCAGGAAGTTTTTGGAGAGTGTCGCTGACAATTTCCTGGTGCAAGTGCTGGAGCAACCAACTAGGGGCCGTGCTTCTCTTGACCTGCTGCTCACAAACAGGGAAGATTTGGTAGGGGAAGTAGAAGTGGGTGGCAACCTAGGCAGCAGTGACCATGAGATGGTCGAGTTCAGGATCCTGATGAAAGGAAGAAAGGGGAACAGCAGGATACGGACCATGGACTTCAGAAAAGCGGACTTTGATTCCCTCAGGGAACTGATGGGCAGGATTCCCTGGGAGGCTAATATGAGGGGGAAAGGAACCCAAGAGAGCTGGCTGTATTTTAAGGAGACCTTATTGAGGGCACAAGAGCAAACCATCCCGATGTGCAGAAAGAATAGCAAATATGGTAGGCGTCCAGCTTGGCTTAACAAAGAAGTCTTTGGCGAACTTAAACGCAAAAAAGAAGCTTACAAGAAGTGGAAGCTTGGTCAGATGACTAGGGAGGATTATATAAACACTGCTCGAACGTGCAGGAATGAAATGAGGAAGGCCAAAGCACAATTGGAGTTGCAGCTAGCAAGGGACGTGAAGGGGAACAAAAAGGGTTTCTACAGGCATGTTGCCAACAAGAGGAAGATTCGGGAAAGTGTAGGCCCCTTAAAGAAAGAGGGAGGCGACCTAGTGACGGAGGATGTGGAGAAAGCTGAGGTACTCAATGCCTTTTTTGCCTCTGTCTTCACAGACAAGATCAGCTCCCAGACTGCTGTACTGGGTGGCACAGAATGGGAAGGAGGAGAACATCCCGCAGTGCTGAAGGAACAGGTTCAAGACTATTTAGAAGGATTGGACATTCACAAGTCCATGGGGCCGGATGCAATGCACCCGAGGGTGCTGAGGGAGTTGGCTGAGGTGATTTCAGAGCCATTGGCTATTATCTTTGAAAGCTCGTGGCAACAGGGGGAGGTCCCTGAGGACTGGAAAAAAGCAAATATAGTGCCCATCTTCAAAAAAGGGAGGAAAGAGGATCCGGGGAACTACAGACCGGTCAGCCTCACCTCAATCCCTGGAAAGATCATGGAGCAGGTCCTTAAGGAATCCATTTTAAGGCACTTGGAAGAGAGGAAGGTGATCAGGAACAGTCAACACGGATTCACCAAGGGAAAGTCATGCCTGACCAACCTGATTGCTTTCTATGATGAGGTGACTGGCTCTGTGGATGTGGGGAAGGCGGTGGATGTGATATACCTTGACTTTAGCAAAGCTTTTGATACGGTTTCTCACAGTATTCTTATCAGCAAGTTAAAGAAGTATGGGTTGGATGAATGGACTATAAAATGGATAGTGAACTGGCTAGAGCATAGGGCTCAACGAGTAGTGATCAATGGCTCCATGTCTAGCTGGCAACCGGTCACAAGCGGAGTTCCCCAGGGGTCGGTCCTGGGGCCGGTTTTGTTCAACATCTTTATTAATGATCTGGAGGATGGGGTAGATTGCACCCTCAGCAAGTTTGCGGACGACACTAAGCTGGGGGGAGTGGTAGATACCCTGCAAGGTAGGGATAGGATACAGAGTGACCTAAACAAACTGGAGGATTGGGCCAAAAGAAATCTAATGAGGTTCAACAAAGAAAAGTGCAGAGTCCTCCACTTAGGAAGAAAGAATCCCATGCACAGCTATAGACTGGGGACCGACGAGCTGGGCAGCAGCTCTGCAGAAAAGGACCTGGGGGTAACAGTGGATAAAAAGCTGGATATGAGTCAGCAGTGTGCCCTGGTTGTCAAGAAGGCCAATGGCATATTGGGCTGCATTAGGAGGGGCATTGCTAGCAGGTCACGGGAAGTGATTATTCCCCTCTATTCGGCATTGGTGAGGCCGCATTTAGAATATTGTGTCCAGTTTTGGGCCCCCCAATACAAAAAGGATGTGGACAAGTTGGAGAGAGTCCAGCGGAGGGCAACAAAAATGATTAGGGGGCTGGAGCACAGGACTTATGAGGAGAGGCTGAGGGAACTGGGCTTGTTTAGTCTGCAAAAGAGAAGAGTGAGGGGGATTTGATAGCGGCCTTTAACTACCTGAAAGGGGTTCTAGGGAGGATGGGGCTAGGCTGTTCTCGGTGGTGGCAGATGACAGAACAAGGAGCAACGGTCTCAAGTTGCAGGGAGGGAGGTCTAGGTTGGACATTAGGAAAAAGTTTTTACTAGGAGGGTGGTGAAGCACTGGAATGGGTTACCTAGGGAGGTGGTGGAATCCATCCTTAGAGGTTTTTAAGCTGTGGCTTGACAAAGCCCTGGCTGGGATGATATAGCAGAGGTTAGTCCTGCTTTGAGCAGGGGGTTGGACTAGATGACCTCCTGAGGTCCCTTCCAACTCTAATATTCTATGATTCTATGATTCTATAACTTTTCCATTGACATCTTACATGATATACTGTGTACAAGTGTTCTTGAAATTGTCTAACAGTGGCAATATCATTGATATAAAGGGTCAGATTTCATCACAGGTGGCTATTAGCATCTACATGGGGAACAAATATTTAATAATGGGCTCCTCAGTCTATCAGAGAAACCTATAACATGATCAAACAGCTGGAAATGGAAATTAGACAACTTCATACTGGAAATAAGGGATACATGTTTAACTGTTGAGAGTAATTAATCATGGAAACAACTTAACAAGGGTCATGATGGATTCTCCATCACTTGCAATATTAAATCAAGATTGGATATTTTTCTAAAAGATCTCCTCTCAGAATTACTTTGGGGGAAATTCTATACCCAGTGCTATTCAGGAGGTCAGACTAGATGATCACAATGGTCTCTTCTGGCACTGAAAGCACTGAATTTATTAAAGAGATAGTGGGGCAGATAATTGACCCACTCAATCAAGAAGTCAATGAGATACTTCTTCTTGTTTCAAAAGGTAGCAGATCGGGCTCTCACTTCTCTGGGTGTAAATGCAGAGTAAATTCATAGTCAATGGGGAGATACATCCTTGAAAATCTTTAACATGAGGCTGTAAGATAGAAAGATAGATAGACAGATACATAGATAGCGTTTTCTCTGCCAAGCACATTCTTTCTATGACTTAATCACTTGGGTTGTTGTATTCCCACTGGTCTGATCATAAGCATAAATTTCTTGTGACTCCTCTAGAGATATTGATAGAATTCAAATAAGTCAACCATGCTTCGTGTCAAGGTCTGACCTGTCTTACATCATCTCTCTTGGGCATCAATTTAATTCTTTTGTCACGATGCACCTGCCTCTCAAAAGCTGATGTGTCCACTAAAAGCAGTGATATCTCAGTTCAAGGAGACAGTGCAAACCTTGGTTTGAGCTGCTGCTGAGTTAGTCTGGAGAAAATCTTGATTTTATGTTTGAGATAGATGCAGCCATGTATCCTACAATAGAACAAACTCCTCTCTGCCGCATGTCCAATGTGGTCTCTTCAAACACAGTTTTTGAGCTTTGCCATAACACCCTGATAAAACAAGCACCCGTTCCGAAGATACTTGATATTCTGCTGACTTCACCTGGATTCCAAATGTTAGTATAAGGTATTTAAAGCTATATTGTCTTGTTGATTTCTTAGTTATTCTTTCTTAATCTGTCTGTATGGTGTCAAGTGTAATTGATTTTAGGTCAACACTCCCACAGAATTCCTTAGCACAAGGTCTGGATTATACTTTATTTTAGCCTAACACTAAAAAGACTTTTGGTCCATACCTTCACTGAAATATTGCCAGTCATAGTACTGAAGTTAAAGGAAGAACTCACCAAAGGAGGCACTGTACCTCAGGGGAAGTGCTTGAAGATTGGGTCCAAAACATCTAAGTGTTTAGCAATCAAGTTATTCTTCCCTTCCACCCCACAAAAGTATTTGCTTTGTCCAAAAAAAAAAAAAAGCCTGGAAACCTGTAAAGATCATGAGGACATTTATTGAAAGGAATCAGCCCATTGCCAGAAAATCATAGAAATATAGGCCTGGAGGGGACCTCGAGAAGTCATCTAGTCCATTCCGCAGCACTGAGTCAGGATTAAGTATGCCTAGACAATCCCTGACAGGTGCCTGAGACATGTTATTCACAGTTATAAGTGTTGTTTGCATCATCAGAACATTAATAGGGATATTGTGAACCAGTGATCTGAGAGAGAGAGAGAGAGAGAGAGAGAGAGAGAGAGAGATTTTAAAGAGTTTCAAGTGTGACATATAACCCTGAGTACCCCCCCCGCCCCGCATCTGCTGGGGATTTATGATTTGTTTTAAAACACTTTGTCTCCCCTGCTGCAGAGCTTAATAGTAACACAACCAACAGTTAAAACTGACCAGTTAACTGTGGAAACACAGACAATGATTCTAGACAGATAGCTGCTCTCTGAAAATTACAGCGATCTCATTGAGTAATATTTGCTCTGTAAGCTCTTTTACTTACAGTGACTTTACATGATATTTGTGATAATAGTGGGCAAAAGACATTTCAGAGGGAAGTTTGATTTTAGGGTATCGCAGTCCCTTGAAGAAAAATATCTTCACGAACCCTATAGAATATCCAACAAGGAAAATCTACCTACCTACCTACCTACTGTGATATAGCTAGGGCAGAGGACAGTAGGAGAGTGGTCTATTTACAAACCAGGATGTGGGCGGGCTAATGTCTGTGTTTCCACAGTTAACTGGTCAGTTTTAACTGTTGGTTGTGTTACTATTAAGCTCTGCAGCAGGGGAGACAAAGTGTTTTAAAACAAATAATGCCCACCCACCGCTCAAGGCCCCTCCCCCAGCCTAAGGGGAGGAGCCACTAGACCTAGAATGTAACTGAGTACGGGGGACAACAAATGTAAAACAGGAAGGGGCGTGAGGGTCATAGGTATAAACGAAGGGAGCTGGAAGGCGACACCGAGCAGAGAGTCCCGGACAGCGCCCACCGCTCCTGGAAGGTGTTGACGGAGCCGGTGGACGCCGCCCAGAAGAACTCTGCCCGGAGATGTGAACGAAGAAGGGAACGGAAATAGGCCCCACAGTCGCAGGGCGCCTCCCCAGCCAACCTCCCCTCCCTGGTATTATAGATGGTGACTTTGGCCAGGGCCAAGAGGAGGTTGATGAGGAGGTCCCGCGACTTTGTGGGGCCACGGACAGGGTGCGCATAAAGGAACAAGTGCGGGGAAAAGTGCAGCCAGAACCTCAGCAGGAGGTTCTGGAGGAGCCGGAAGAGGGGATGAAGCCTGGCGCACTCCAGGTATGCGTGCGCCAGGGTCTCCCTCGTGCCGCAGAAGGGGCAGGTGTCGGGGCGGGGGCTGAACCGCGCCAAGTACACGCCCGTGCTCACAGCTCCGTGAAGGAGCCGCCAACTGATGTCCCCGGCGGGCTGTGGGGTCAAGGTGGAATACAGGCTGGCCCACCGGGGGTCCCCGCCCTCCAGAAGTGGCAACAGGTCCCGCCATTTGATGTCAGAGAGACCATGCCCCGCTCCGGTGGATGCACATTAACAAAGAGAAAAATGCCAGAGTGACCAGATGGTTCCTCTCCCTACAGCCTTTTCACTTTCAGATACGGCATAGGGCCGGCAACCTCCACGGCAACGCTGACGCCCTGTCACACCAGCACTGCCTCACGTCCCAGGTAGCCCAAACCCGTAGTGTTGAGCAGGGGGGGAGGATGTGTGAGATAGTGAGGGCAGAGGACAGTAGGAGAGTGCTGGAAGGGAGGTATGTGAGTCCTAGAATGCTCAGGGCTCTGTTCCCTGCTGACTAACTAAGAGCCATTAGGGGGCAATTAGGAGCAGCTGGGGTCAATGAAGGACCAGCCAGGTGCTTCATAAAAGCCCTCTGCCCCAAACAGTCAGCGCGCGGGCTGGAGGAGTAGGAGTGCCATGCTGTGGAATGGATAGGAGTGCTGACTTAAGTGGAGGAGCAGATCAGAGTGCAGAGTCCTGTGGACAAACGAAGGTATCTGGCTTGAGGAGCCAGAAGGAAGGGGAAAATTAGCCCAGGGGAAGACAGTGCAGCTGGGAACATGGTGCCAGCAGCACATAGCTGCCTCGCATAGGGCCCCTGGGCTGGGACCCGGAGGAGCGGGTGGGCCCAGGTCCCTACCCCCCTTCTTAGGGAAGACGGGGTGACTGAAGACGCTCTGGCCCACTACAGACAGTACAAGCGTGGGACCCACTAGAGGGGAGCCGACGGCTTGCCACACTACCTACCTATCTGTTAACCTGTGTCCTGACGCCTTAGAAGGAAGGGAGCTTAACACTGTTACCTGTGCATGAAATGTGGGAAAATCTCCCAGACCATATTAAGAACTGCAGGCGTGCAAGCACTCCATTGTAGAGGGAGGTGTCTGCCATCATCTCTTGGACAGCAAAGGGCTGAATGGACCAAGCCTTGTTTGCATTTTAGTTGCATGATGGTTTTGAGCTCTCTGGTGAAATTTTGAGTTTGGGGGGCATAAAATGCAATCGACGGTGTTGGAAGATCTAAGAACAAGAAATCGACTGAATGTGCCAGGGGTCACTCTGCCAAAAATTCCCGTCAGGTACAGAAGGGAAAGGGAGCAGAACTAGGAAAGGGAGGATAGGAGGGGAAAGACTGCTGCTTGTTGCTGAGAGTGAGGCTTTTCTCCAGAACAAACTGATCTCTCCCCAAGAGCTGAGCTGCGAAAGTTGGAGTTGGGGAAGAGGGAATGTGCCATAACTCATCGGCCACTAACATCGGCTCAAGGAGGGATGAGGTTGGGGCTGCTCGTAAGATGTCTTTGGGAGTCTGACAACATAGAACTTGTTAATGAATTCATGGGTGGTTTCCTCAAATCCAGTCTGTCGTCTTCCTTCCACTTCCCCACCACAAATAAAGTTCTCTGTGCTTGCCAGTTGGTTGCCCACCGTGGTGACTATAAGTTCCCTGATTTCTGGTTTGGGGCTAGAGCTGGTGTGAATGAAGTCTTTAATGAAACTCAGAGAAAAATTGAACCTGGTCTTTTTGGCCACTAATGCCACCCGACAAAAAGGGTTACATAGTAAATAGTTTATTTGGTTTTGTTTGCCAGGTTTTAATCAAAATATGGATGAAATCCACGTTAAAATATCTATTTTAAAAATATGTCATGCATTGTTTTAACTGTTATTTTCCATCCAGCTCTACCTCACATCCAAACATTAGAAAATCAGGAAATGCTTTGTAAGGGGTCCACCCACATTGTAACGGAATTATCTGAACAGCTGTAGGTTGTTGACTTAGATTCCCATGAAGAGATCCCATATGCCATTCATCGGATGGAAGAGACTGACATATAGGGTGATGAATCATGAATACACGTACACAAAAGGTTAATTATAGAACAGTTGAAATGAACAATTAATTATTATCAAGGGGGCTACACTGGAAGGAAGTTACTACTCAACATGAGTAAGGATGGCAGAATCAGACACTTAATTCATAATCCAGCTAAACATTAAGCAACTTTTAGTTAAAAGAAATAACAAAGCCATACATTTTTACTCAGATTTACTCTGTCAGTACTCAAGCAAATATCCCATTAAATATCCCCAAGTAAGGATATTCTGTATAGACATTAAAACTTTCAAGTAGAATAATTGAAGTTTCTTAGAAGCAGAAATGGTGATGAAATAAATCATATATATATATATATATATGATTTATATTTATATATATATATATATATATATACTGATTCATACACTGAAAGGAATATAATTTAAGGCCCATTTCAGCCACCCTTTTATACATCAACGGCATTACTCATGCAGGATTTTGCCAGTATCTTACTCAGCCAAGAAGGAGAGTCTTGAATCCAGATTTTAGGGGGAAGTTGATTAATTTGGGCTTGATAGTAAAATTAAAAAAAAAAAAAACCACCTGAGGTCAGATTTTTAACTGTATTTAGATACCTAGTTGGACTTTCCAAAACATCTGATTGACTAACCCCCATTGGTTTAAAGACCTTTTAGGAGAAGCTTCAATGTATCTTCTATATTTGACTCCTTTTTACCTTTTATCTTGTTCTATTTTCTACGGGAAATGTCAGCTATGGAGCCAGTAACCATCCTGGTTTTTCGCTCTCTTCCTCACCACTGAAGCCTTTTTCCTGGCAGCGATGGCCTACGATCGCTACACTGCCATCTGCAACCCGCTGCGGTATCCTGTCGCCATGTCCAAGTGGGTTTGCTTTCAGCTGGTGGTGGGATCCTATATCGGCGGCTGCGTGAATGCCATGGTGCAAACTGGCTTCACCTTTACCCTGAACTATTGTGAGTCTATTGAGATTGATCATCTCTTCTGTGATGGCCCTTCCCTGATTAGTCTCTCCTGCAGTGACATGTACGTCAATAATCTTGTGATGTTTATCCTATGCGGCTTCATCATAGCAATCACTTCCCTGATTGTGCTGATCTCCTACATCTATATCATCTCCACCATCCTCAGGATTCGCTCTACCGAAGGCAGGCACAAAGGTTTCTCCACCTGCGCCTCCCACATGGTGGTTGTGATTTTATTTTATGGGACCTCTGCTTTCATGTACGCCCAGCCCACTTGGCTATCTTCTCTGTACCAAAGAAAAGCAGTGTCCGTGTTTTATACCCTTTTCATTCCCATGTTGAATCCCCTCATCTACAGCCTTAGGAACAAGGACATGAAAAATGCTTTGAAAAAGACTATGGGCAAGAAATGTTTGAGAAAATGAACACTGTCCTTGAACATAGAGATGAAATTGAGTGGGTCAATGTACTATGCAACACAACAAGTTCTGACCAAGTTTGTAATTTTTAGGGTGTGTGGGGTCGGGGGAATAGTTTTTCCAGATATAAACAAATAAATCTTTGGGATCCACTGTATCTCTTTGTCTCTGTCTCTGTGTGTCTCTCTCTCTTCCTTCTGTGTGGCTGTCACTCTTCTCTCTCTGTCTATCTTGCCCGTCCTAGCTTACCAGCTGACCTGTGGAACTCATTGCCACTGGATATAATGCAGTCAAATATATTCCTAGAATTCTAAAATAGCCTTGATCTTTATAGGGACTTCATGTTTCAGGATATGAGTCAGCTACTGCCTGTCTGAGATTGTGGAGTAAATTTTATCCATGATTTATCATGCAATTCTTCTGTCTTTGAAACAGCTGTCACTGGCCGCCACCGGAGACAGGAGGTTGCTTTATGTCTATTCCCTTGTTCTTGTAACATTCCAGAACACTGACCATAGAACGTATTTAAGACAATAAGGTATTTCTATATACAGTCACATATTTGCATTTCTTTGAGTTGGAATCACCTCACTCCAAATCCTTCAATAATGTAAATTGGGTGAGCAAATCTAATTTCTGTTTGCTTTCCAATGATTTTCAAGATTTAGCCCTTGAATTTTCCCTGATGCCTATTGGTCTAGCAGTTTGAAAATGGTGAACAATATGACACCTGTATCAGATAATGAAAACTGATAAAGTCCATGTTAAACTGAATCACCTACGTATGATATTTCTAAGTCATGTCTGCAACACAACTCAATAAAGCAAGTGGTCTTGATTCAAATCTCACACATATTTGTGTAAATAAGGAACATTCAGTCACCCAGGGGTAAATCACTAGTAGCCACAGGCAAATCAGTGGGTCTGATTCTCCTCTCACTCTTCCTGACATAATTCAGGAGTCACTCCACTGAAGTAAATGCATTTACGTGTTCTAAAGCTTGTAAATCAGGAACAATGCAACAGGAGTCAATGGACTTGATTTCTCTGTCACTCACCTCTTTGTAAATCAGGAGTAACTTCACTAGAGTCTACGGGCCTGAGTCATCTCTCATTCAGCCTGACTTAAATCAGGAGTCACTCCATTGTAGTAAATACATTTACACTGTTCTAAAGCTTGTGTAAATTGGTGGAGAACCAGGCCCAACTGCTCTACATTTTTTTCCCTTTTGATTTGGTCATGAAATGAAAATCACACCTTGAGCCCAAGCCTGCAGCATTTTTTGAGGTTAATGTCACCTTGGCTTCAGGGGAGATATTGGTGCATTATGTATTGCCAGATCAATCTCACACTGTGGATTTACCATGGAAATCCCAGATTGTTCACCTGCAACCGTAATTAATTAAATTCTGAATGTACCATTTGAAAAAAAATCTAAGTATGAAGATATACGAATTGCCTTTATTTTCAGTATGTGAATTCCTTTCTTCACTGCTGTTTGGCAAAGCATAAACGAAGAGACCTAAAGGTCCCTCCCCGAAGAAAGGAAGGACCTGCCACAGAGACAGCCTGAGAGGGAAGCATTCCCCTCTCCCTGTCATATAAATTCTGGACTTTGGGAATCTCCTTGGTATTTTGGTTTGGACTACCTCAGCAGGGGACAGCCTTGGGACTGAGCTGGCCTGAGGGTGGGGGTGGGTGCGTACCACAGGAGGAGGTAGTTGCTGTCTGAGGAAGAGGGCTATATCACTGCAAGCTGCCAACAGAAAATGCTTTGTAGGGAGCACACACCCTTCACACTGCCTTAACCCAGACGGTGGCTCTGGGACAATCACAGAGGGGAGAGGGAGATAGGAAGTGGCCCCAGCAGGGCAGCATTAAGTCGGACGATCCAGATAGCAAGTGTGAAAAATCAGGAGAGGAGGTGAGGGGCATAATAGGCACCTATATAAGAAAAAGCCCCGAATATCGGGACTCTCCCTATAAAATCAGGACATCCAGTCACCCTAACCTTAGGCAGCCTTGTCTGTCAGATCATTGTCAGGCCTCCAAGGCTCCTGGGTCAGAGCCCAGTGGAGTGGGAGGGCCCAGCGCCTTAGAGGTTTTTAAGCTGCTTGGCCCTGGTTGGGATGATATAGCAAGGTTAGTCCTGCTTTGAGCAGGGGTTGGACTAGATGACCTCCTGAGGATGATATATTGTCAGAGGTCAGAGCCCAGTGGAGTGGGAGGGCCCAGCGCCCCCTATCAACAACCCCCCCTCTACGTTACCAGTTTTAGCCCTGACCAGTAGGCCACACTACCTGATCAAACAATCCCTAAGTGAGGACTGGTGTGATTTTGCAGCTATGCAGCTCAATTCCGACAGTCCCTCGTGTGTACACTGCTATTCCCACAGGAAGGTATTTATACTGATATTGCTTATTCCTGTGAATTTACATTTGAAGTTCCCATAGACATTGTCAATTGCCAATGACTGAGTAAAACTACCACACTGGAATACTCAACTCATGGTAAGAGACTACTTTGGTGTAAATAAACTCTTAATCAGTGCTACTACAGCTGCACAACAGGTCAGCTTTTAAAGGTAGTTTGGCACCTAGGAGGATTTTCAAAAGCACCTCGGGGCCTAATTTCCATTGATGGCTGTGGGTGTTCAGTAAAAGGCAATAATGATGATATCCATGCGTAGACAATCCCTTTTTCCATAATAATAATTTCCCTAGGCCTTGCTACACTAGAAAGCTTTATACACAAAGTTCTGCCAGTATAGTAACACCAACTAGAGCTGGGGTTTTTGTTCTTGTTTTTTTGATGGAATGTTTTTCCATTAGAAAATGTCAATTAATTGAAAATTAATGTTCCATTGGATTGTGATAGTTCTGACAAAAATCCGATAGAAATCAGGCATGAGTTGGAGTCTCATGTGCCTTCTGGTGTCCCTGCATCTGGGCCAGTCCACCAGGAGGAGAACAGGGCTTCCAGGTTCCCAGAATTTTCTACTTTGCTCTCTGGGCGGTTTGTGAAGTGTTCGAAGCATTGTGAAAAGGTCAAAAAAATTTTTTTTCTAAACAACATTTGGGAATTCTTGGTTCGTGGGAAATTTTAAAATTTCATTTTTGTTCTTCAGCAGAACAATTTCTTTTCTTTTTTTGAAATTTCAGAATTTCCCACAGAATTTGAGTTTCCGGCCAACTCTACCACTGACAAAATTAATGTAGAAGATGTAGTCGGTTATTTGGTTGTGTTTGTGTTCTCTGTGTGTTGCCCAGCTCTGCACAGTGAGCTGACACAGCAGACCTCGATCAAACTGCACAATAGAACCACCGACTCAAGCGAAGGCACATGGCCGGTTTATTGTTGATGAAGCACGGTCCTGGTATCCCGTAGACGCTACAGGACCACTAATACATGTATGCCCGTTACAATGGACCAGCTCAGTGAATGGCAGTACTTTCCATTCCCTCTGGGCTGGACAAAGACACCCCCTCTGAGGCGTCTCTTTATACACTAATACAAACAAGTTAAGGATTGCCCCTCTGAGGTGGTCAGTTACCTCCCTTTACCTTCTACCGGTCAGTTCGATCAAACCATATCTATCCATCACCCTGTCACCCTGACCTTATCTTTAAGGGGGTCAGTGGATCCTTTTATCATCTTTGGGCAGTGTGTTTACACCATAACCTTGTACTGGGATGATCAAGCACTAACCTTCTGGAATGTGTTTACACGAATACTTAGTGCCTGGGAGTGCCTCTGTTTTTGCAAGGACAGCCCTGCTCTTGCCAAGTTCATGTATTGGTCAGTGAAC
The DNA here is from genome assembly GCF_026122565.2 of Emydura macquarii macquarii. Taxonomy (NCBI): domain Eukaryota; kingdom Metazoa; phylum Chordata; order Testudines; family Chelidae; genus Emydura; species Emydura macquarii. Next base: position 18,312 of record NW_027133055.1, read on the forward strand.
CTGCAAGCAGGCATCTGCTTTGTAACAAGGCCTGACTTTTGCTCATAGCTTGACGCATACTACCTTTGCTTTATATTAGCAGGGCTTGACTCTGTTCAGGCCTTACACTAGGCCTCCTTATACCAGGACTCATATCTCAGGCTCTCTTTCTCTACTACAGAAGAGTGCATTCACACTTGGTCAGTTGTGCTGATACTTTGTGACCACACAGCACCGGGTTGTAGGGACAAAAGATGTGTCAATATGAGTATGGAAAGGCATTTGATCGTCTTCTTCCCCACTTTTTGGAATGCTATCTTGGGGACATTTCCACAGTGCATCACGTGACACCCGCACTCCTTTGAGGGAATTGTTAAATTCATATGGATGGGTAGTAACACACAACGCCTGATTCTCAGAGTTAAATTAATCATTTCAGGGAGTAGAGAAAAAATACCATTTGACCTAGTAGCCCAATCAAATCTAAACAATCTAATTTCAAATGGCAAGCATGTTGAGAGAATTTCTCAGAGACAGGCTACAGACAGAGGGTCTGATTCTCCTCTGACTCATCCTGGTGTAAATCAGGAGTAACTCTACGGGAGTAAATGGAGCTGATTCTGATAATGAAGCAAATCAGAAGACCCACCCCCAAAGCCAGTATTTTCCATGCAGCCTTTTCTGCTACGTACATAGAAGAAGGAGACATGCTTTTAAAGTATAACTTGTTATTTTAATTTATGGTTCCCTTTTGGATTTCTCTGGGGAAAAATAAGATCAATGTGTAATACATATTGCCTTGTTTGGAAATAGACACTCAGCAATGCTTAGTTGCACAGTGCTGAAGCTGCTGAGTTTTCAGATGCTGTCTCCAAAATTGAGGGAACTCCGCCCACCATGTTGAGCTTGATAACAATGTCTGAATCTAGCTCTATTGGTTGAATGGTCTAGTAAATTGTAGGGGAAAAGCTCTAATCTGATTTGTCCTGGGGCCCCTGGGGGAATCACAGAAGGGAGGGGAAAATAAAACCATGAAACTTTAAGAAGCTATGTCAGAGATCGGTTATCAGCTTATTTTATTGTATTTTTATCTCCAGAAGTCACGGGACTAGGTGAAGAGGCATTTCTCCATCATCTGTGGCTGTCCAGCAGCAGGGTGAAGGAACCAATAACATCAGAAACTTCAGATAATTTTCACAGGCTGGCAAAAAAGTTAGCGGAGCAGAGACAATCACCAACAACAGCCAACAATATTCAAGACATGTCATAAGCTTCACGAAGTTCAAAGGACTTTCTTAAGTATGTAACTTTTATCCTTTTCAATGTCTGCCATCAGGGCTACATGCTAAGGTGAACTATGTTAATATGCATTTTTAACAGTGAAGTATTGGGTGGAGGCAGTATGAATGTGATTGAGTTTCACTGGGCCTGGTTGAATCCACATGTCAATCGCTCCCAAATGAGTAGCTTGTAAGACTTTTTAAAACTGCCTTACATTAAATAATTTGCTGCCTTAGGGTGATATCATAGATTTGTAGATTAATAGATGATAATGCCAGAGGGGACCTTGAGATCGTCTAACCTGACCTTATGCAAAATGCCATTTTCACCCCATTACCCTGTATTGAGCCCAACAATTTATGTTAGACTAAAGGATATCTTCCGGAAAGTTATCCAGTCTTGATAAAAAGACATGAAGAGATAGAGAATCCAATCTCCCTGGGTAGTTTGTTCCAATGGTTACTCTCCCTCACTGTTAAAAATTGGCACCTTATTTCTAATATGAAGTTGCTTGGTTTTTATGTCCAGCCATTGGTTCTTGTTATGCCTTCCTCTGCTAGATGAAAGAGCAAGAAGTAGCTGGTATTTTTGTCCCCTCATACACCACGACGACTTAATGGCATCACAGAGACTTGGTGGAATAAATTTCCTGACTGGAATAATGATATAGAGGGGTATAGCTTGATCAGGAACGACAGGCAGGGGGAAAAAGGAGGTTGTGCATTATTATATATACACTTGTTCTGAGATCCAGCAGGAGAGCAGAGGTTGAAGGTAAAGCTAAAAGGTTATAAAAAAACCCAGGGATGATGTCCTGGTCTACTATACACCACCAAACCAGGAAGAGGAATTAAATGAGGCATTTCTAGAACAATTAACAAAAATGTCCAAATCACAAGACTTAATAATAACGGGGGACTTTAATTACTCAGACTTCTTTTGTAAAAGTAATATGACAAAATACAAAATATTTGGTATATTTTTGGAACATGCAGGGGAAAAGTTTTTGTTTTTTTCAGAAAGTGGAGGAAATAACCAGTGGGGCGGTCATTTTAGACTTGATCCAGGTTAAGAGGAAGGAATTGGTTGAGCATCTGAAGGCAATTTGAGTAAAAGTGATCATGAAATAATAAATGTAATGATTCTAAGGAAAGGAAGGAATGAAAACAGCAGAATAAGGACAATGAAATTTTAAAAAAAAACAGACTAAGAAACCCAGAGAACTGACAAGAAAGGTCCCATGAGAAGAAAATCGAAGGGGAAAATGAGTTCATGAGAGCTGTCAGTTTCTCAAAGATACAATATTAAAGGTGCAACAGCAAACTATTCCGCTGTGAAGGAAAGATAGGGAGGATAGTAAGAGGCCAATATGGTTCAATCAGGAGCGCTTTAATGTCCTGAAAATAAAAAAGGAATCCCCAAAAAGTGGAAACATAGACAGATTGCTAATGATGAGTAACAAAGGGCACTAAGAAAAGGTTCTTTAATACGACATTAGGAGCAAGAGAAGGATGAAGGAATGTATAGTGCATCTATAAAGGAAAGCCAATAAAGGATCATATCAAGAAGGCTGAGGTATTTAATGCCAAAGCAATCTAATTTCCTTCTTTGACAGGGTTGCTGACCTAGTGGATGGGGGAAGCGATAGATGTGATCTATTTTGAATGTTTCACATGATATTCTCATAAGCAAAGTAGGGAAATGTGGTCTAGATGAAATTACTATAAGGTGGGTACAAAACTGAGAAACTTTACTCAAAGAGTCATTATCAGTGGTTGCCATCAAGATGGGGGGATATATCTCGTGAGATCCCGAAGGGGTCTGCTCTCATCTAGTATTATTCAGTATTTTCATTAATGACTTGGATAATAGAGTGGAGAGTATGCTTATAAAATGTGTGAATAACACCAATCTGGGTGAGGTTTACAAGCACTTTGGAGGACAGGACTAGAATTCAAAGGGATGTTGACACGTTGAAGACTTGGTCTGAAATCAACAAGATGAAATTTGGTAAAGAAAAGTGAAAAGTAGTGCACTGAGGAATTTTAAAAAAGCACAACTATAAAATGGGAAACAACTGGCTATGTTGTAGAATTCCTGAAAAGAATCTGGGGGTTACAGTGGATCACAAATTGAATATGAATGAACAATGTGACACAATTGTGTAAAAGGCCAATATTCTGGGATATCCTAGCAGGAGTATTATCTGTAAGCTACGGGAGGTGATTGTTCTGCTTTATTTGTCATTGTTGAGGCCTCAGCAATAGTATGCTGTCAGTTTTGGGCACCACACTTTAAGAAAGATGTGGACAATGTGGGCAAAGATGAGTCCAGAAGAGAGCAACAAAAACAATATAAGATTTAGAAAACTTGACCTATGAAGAAAATTCTTGAAACTGGGCATATTTAGTCTTGAGAAAAGAAGACTGGAGGGTGGGGGACACCTGAAAACAGTCTGCAGATATGTTAAGAGGTGTTATAAAGAAGATAGAGATCAATTGTTCTCCATGTCCACTGAATATAGGACAGGAAGAAACTGGCTTAATATGCAGCAGAGGTGAGATAGGTTAGATAGCAGGTGAAAGTTCCTATCTATAGGGACAGTTAAGCACTAAATATGATCTGAAGGGAGGCTCTGGAATTTCTGTCATTGGAGGTTTTATAAGAACAAGTTATACAAACATGTGTCAGGGATGATCTAGGTGTACTTGGTCTTATCTCTGCTCAGGGGGATGGACTAACAAACCTTTCCAGGTGTCTTCAAAGGTAATTAACCTCCTTATTCGAAGATATTCCTTTGAAATGAATGTCTTAATACCACTAATATCCTTCAAGAGTATAAGGACAGATTGGGCTGGTGTGAGGACTTGGGAAAGGGCTGAAATGGAGAAAAAAGGGAATTAAAGAAGACTTTCAAAAGGTTCCCTCCAAAAAAATAATCTACGGTACACAGTAGAGACTGAAAATTGCTAGCTCAGTCAGTTCAATAGATGATGAACCTCACTGAAAATCCCAGCATCAATAATCTAGTGTGAGGCAGAATTAACACTTAACTGGAATCAGAGAAACAGAGACATCTCTGCATCTTCCTATGATTCTCTGAACATCTTCAGGTGTTGCCCTAGATGCCAGTGACAAGATCCCAGCTGCCATTCATCTGATGGAAGAGAAGCATGTCTACGGAGGCAATCTGAGAATACCCTTACAGTTTTAAGCCTAGTACGGTTGAAAAGAAATATCCACTTAACAAGGGAACTACTCTGGCAATAAGCTACTACACAATGGTGACAGAATATGACTATAAATGTCAGTATCCAACTTCTGTTGCTGTATCGTTCAGTTAAAATAAAATCCCATGTCCTCACATTCTTATTAAAACTTTACTCCTCCCTTCCTTCCTCAGACAAAACTCGCTTTGAGTTTACCTTTATAAGGACAGAATATATTTTCTATAAAGGTAAAATCTCACAAATGGAACTCTTAAAATCTCACAGGAGAAGATATAATCATTGCAATAATAGAAATCTAGGGCTGGAAGATACCTTGAGAAGTCATTTAGCCTATCCCCCAGTATTGAGGCAGGACAAAATAAACCTAGAACATCCCGGAACGGTGCTTGTCCAATTGGTTTTTTAAAACCTTCTATGACAGGGATTCCACAACCTCCCTTGGAAGCCTATCCCAGAGTTTAACATAGTTAGAAAGATCCACATAGTTAGAAAGATTTTCCTAATGTCTAACCTCACTCTCCCTGGATGCAGATAAAACCTTTTACTTCTTGTCCTATCTTCAGTGGACACGGAGAACAATTAATCACAGTTCTATATATAACAGCCCTTTACCTATTTGAAGGCTCCCAGTCTTCTTTTCTTAAGACTAAACATGCCCAGTTCTTTTAATTTTTCCTCATAAGTCAGTTTTTCTAAATCTTTTATTTCTTTTCTTGCTGTCCTTGGGATTCTTTTCAATTTGTCCACATTTTTTCTGAAGTATGGTGCCCACAATCAGATATTGTACTCCAGTTGAAGCTTCACCAGTGCCAGGCAGAGGGGGACAATTACCTCCTGTGTCTTGCATACAACACTTCTGTTAATACACCCCAGAATGATGTTACCCTTTATCCATTGCTGACTCACATTCAATTTGTGCTCCACTATAACCCTTAGATCATTTCCAGTACTACTCCAGTAGTACCCACCCAATCAATTATTTCCCATTTTGTAGAGTTAAAGTTGATTTTTTTTCTTCCTAAGTGAAGTACTTTGCACATTCCTTTATTGAATTTCATCTTATTAATTTCAGACCAATTCTCAAATTTGTCAAGATCTTTTGAATTCTAATCCTATCTTCCAAAGTGCTTGAAAACCTCACCCAGATTGGTGTCACCCACAAATTTTATAAGCAGACTATCCACTCCATTATCCAAGTCATTAATGAAAATATTGACTAGCACTGGAGCCAGGATGGACCCAGACTTACAGACATTAAGCCAAGAAGGCGCCAGCATGATCATCTAGTCTGACCTCCTGCAAATTGCAGTCCACAGGATCTCACCTACCCACTCCTGCAATAGATCTTGAACCTCTGGCTGAGTTATAGAAGTCCTCAAATCATGATTTAAAGACTTCAATTTACAGAGAATGCACCATTTACTCTTATTCAAACCTGCAAATGACCCATGCTCCACATTTCAGAGAAAAGCTAAAACCTCTAGTCTGCCAATATGACCTGTGGGAAAATTCCCTCCAGACCCCAAATATGGCAATCAGTTAGACCAGTGTTTCTCAACCTTTGTGATTCCGGGGACTGGCTTCCTATACTGTGTCAGGGAGATCTCAGGGATCAGTGCCAGTCCATGGACTGGTCATTGAGAAACATTGAGTTAGACCCTCCGCATGTGGGAGAGACCCATTGGCTAGATGTGTGGGAAAGAATTCACTGAATAACTCAGAGACCTCCCCATTCAGCGTCCCGTCACTGGCTGTTGGAGCTATTTGGTGCTAGCAGCCACAGATGGGCTACATACCATTGTAGGCAATCTCATCACACAATCCCCTCCTTAAGCTTTTCAAACTCAGTCTTGACACCAGTTGGTGTCTTGCCCCCACTGCTCCCCTTGGAGGCTTTTCCAGAACTTCACTCCACTTATGGTTCAAAACCTTCATCTAATTTCAAACCTAAACTTGTTGATGGCCATAGAATCATAGAAAATGAGGGTTGGAAGGGACCTCAGGAGGTCATCTAGTCCAACCTCCTGCTCAAAACAGGACCAACCCCAACTAAATCATCCCAGCCAGGGCTTTGTCAAGGCATTAAAAACCTCTAAGGATAGAGATTCCACCATCTAGTTTGTATCCATTTATTCTTGTGCCAACTTTGGCTCTTAACGTAAATAATTCTTTTCCCTCCCTGATATTTATACCTCAGCTGTATTTATAGAAAGCAGTTATATCTTCCTTCAACCTTCGTTTGCTTAGGCTAAACAAACCAATATCCTCAAGTCTCCTCTTGTAAAGTAGGTTCTCCATTTTGTCCGATCATCCTAGTAGTCTTTCTGTGCACCTGTTCCAATTTGAACTCATCTTTCTTAAACATGGGAGGCCAGAATTGCACGCATTATTCCAGATGCGGTCTCAGCAGTTCCTTGTTTAATGGTACTAACATTTCCCTATCTCATCTGGAAATTCCTTGCCTGATGCATCCCAGGATTTATTTAGCCTTTTTCATGGATGCATCATATTGGTGGGTCATAATCATCCTGTGATTGACCAATAAACCCAGGTCTTTCTCCAACTCTGGTGCTTCCAACTGGTAGATCTTCAGTTTATAGCAAAAATTCTTGTTGTTTCTTCTCTGTTTCTATTGCTCCAGTTTTCAAGATCAAACAATCTTCTTCTCTGATATTCCAGGCCTCCTCCATTCAGGTAATACATCCCAACTTTGTGTCATTTGCAAATTTTATTAGCACACTCCCACTTTTTCTGCCAAGCTCATTAATGAAAGATGTAAATAAGATTGGTCTCAAGACTGAACCCTGAGGAACTCCACTAGTAAACTCCCTCCTTCCTGACAATTCACTTTTCATTATGACCCGCTGTAGTCTCCCATTTAACCAGTTTCTTTCCCACCTTTCAATTCTCATATTAATACCTATCTTCTCCAATGGGACCCTGTGGGATCCCTACTAGACATGTCCTCCCAGTCGACAACTACCCTTTGAGTATGGTCTTTCAACCACAGTGAATCTGGGCACACATGGGATCCCTACTAGACATGTCCTCCCAGTTCGACAACTACCCTTTGAGTATGGTCTTTCAACCACAGTGAATCTGGGCACACATGTGGGCACCACAGTGAATCTGGGCACACATGTATTCGCACCCTATATACTACTGCAATAATATTTACACAAAATATGCCTTGTGAGGTATCATTCAAAAATGATAACATGCTGGTCAATAATATCATTAAGAAATGAATGTCATAATGCTGCATGTGTAAATACTCGTTCATATTATCCTTTTAAGTCTGACTAAAAGAGGTTTACATCTGGCATGTCAGGATGAGTCGATAAACAGATTTTCTCCAGATAAAGGAAAAAGGTCCACACCTCAAACCAGGTGTGGCCAAATTCAATAAGCTATTTGTTTGTATCACAGTTGCAGGAAGAGATCATTTACATTGTAACAATGACTAGCAGGGTAGAAGGCAGCATGGAAGCTGCCCCAGACAGCCATCAGGGAAAAAGGACTTTTCCAGGGATATGTTTCAGAAGAATACATTTCAAAGGGTTACTGAATTATTAAGACAGGGGGAGTGAGCCCCTAAGTTATCCTTCACCTGCGGAGACAAGGAAAACAAGCACCTTGGGTTTGCGCTTCAGGGATAACAAAGGAGTTGTAAACTAGAGACACTGCACGTCATTCCTGAACACACCTCCAACGGCATGTATGCAGACGGTGCAAACTAGAATTGCCGTTCATATAAAGAACTGATGGGAGAGCACATGTGCCATGGAACTGCTTGACCCAATGACATAGCAAGGATTTTTCCAGCAAAAAGGGTCAAATTATAAAAAGGGAGAACAAAGTCCCCTGGCCACCTTCTCTTGACTGGTGAATTCTGACAGGGGACATTTTGAATAAAAGGACTGAGATCCCCAAGAACTATTTGGGCAACCCAGAGAGACTTATAGAAAACTGGCAGATTTAACATCCCTGATTATTTTGGACTACATACTTTGATTCACCTGTAATGTATTTTCTTTTCTTTTGCCTTTTAGTAACTCCCCTTTCTTTTTCTGAGTTAATAAATAAGGATTGGCTATAACATTATCTTTGGTGTAAGGTCCTGAGTATCCATTGCCCTGTATAAGTGACTGGCCCCCTGGGGCTGGAAGAACCTAATGTGTGGTGAATTCTGGTTTTAGTAACCTTTTACCACAGAAATCCAGTTTGTCTGGCTGATAATATAGTATGGAGTGCCTAAGCGGACTGCCTGTGACTCTATGGGAAACTAATATAGAGGTACCGGCACACATTTGTTGCCGGTTTGCTTAAATCTAATTATAGAATATACCACCAGAGTGAGGATGTCAGCCCAATTGTTTGACAGTCTGACCTGAGATTGGTCCTCCCAACTGTGACCCATACCAAGCCTGGTGACACAAGGGTCGGGCTGGAACACGAAAATGGCTGGAGAAGGACTGAGAACAAGGCTGGAATCACAGACAATAATTTATTTTATGAAACATAGAAAGGACGTTGAAGAATAACTTCCTTTTAGAGCACTAATATCAGGTCCCACTTGGTCAGGTAACGTAGCTGGAAAGAGGCAGGGAAACCCAGGAGAATGAATTCCGTCATGGTGCACTGGTTGATCCTTTCCATCAATTCAATTCATACCTGAATAAATAAATTAATTCATTATTATTATTACTATTATTATTATTAAATGACACCAATATCTTGCTAGCCACTTTACCAATCGAGAATAAGAGACAATCCTTCCCCTGAAGAGGTTACACTCTAAATAATGTTAGGAATAAGAAAATATCTTCGGAAAAAAGAAATGTATTCTCCAACTGGAAAGGTGGAGTCTGACAATTAGGACATTTTTACTCATAAACATTTTTTAAATGGAAAATTGGATTTGGGAGGAAAGGAACATTTTAAAGAAGTTGTATTCTTTCTTTGAACACTTTTGTTTTTTCTTCATAAAACAAAAAACCTGAAATCTGAAAATATTGGCTCTCTTCTACTTTGTGGACAATTTTTATTTTTTTATGTATTGGTTTCTGACTGCATAAAATGAAAGAAAAAAATCAGCTTTTGATTTTCCAGTCAGAAGTTGAAATTTCCCCAGATTGTTTTTCTACCAGTTCTGATTATAATGCAGACCTGCCGTGCTATTTGGCTGTAACTGAGTAGCACTGTTATTAATAATAACTTAAGTATTAATTATTACATTTATGATTAATTAGCATAGAATCTTAGAAGTGTAGGGTTTGAAGGGACTTTGAGAAGTAATCAAGTCTAGCCACCTGTGATGAGATAGGACCAAGTAAACCTAGACCATCCCTGATAGGTGTTTCTATAATGTGCTCTCAAAAACCTTCAACAACGTTCTTAAGAACCTCCAGAGCTTCCCTTGGAAGCTTGTTCCAGAGCTTCACTCTTGTCATAGTTAGAAAGTGTTGTCTAATTTAAATCTCTCTTGCTGCAGATTAAGCAATCACTTCTCGTCCTACCTTCTGTGCACATGGAAAACAATTGATCAGTGTTTTCTTTATAATAGTCCTTAACACATTTCAAGACTATCATCAGGTCCCCCTTCAGTTGTCTTTTCTCACGACTAAACCTGTCCAGATTTGTTAACCTTTTCTCAGAGTTCATGTTTTCTAACCTTTTATCATTTGTGCTGTTTTCCTATGGACTCTAGAATTTGCCCACATCTTTCTTAAAACACGGCATCCAGAACTGACACATTACTTCAGCTGAGGTCACACCAGTGCTGAGCAGACAGGTCAATTACCTCAGATAGGACAATTATCTCTGGTGTCTTACAACTGACACTTCTATTAATATCACCCCAGAATGACATTCGTTATTTCTATGTATATAATAATTAATCATGCTAATACTAGTGATCATAATAGTGTATAATATCATGACTGAGCTAGGCAAAAATGATATTTTTCGTTCAATGGGAATCAAAAAAATGTTTTTAAAAATAGTTTAGTTTCTGGTCAAACAGAAAATGCCATTTTTCCAAAATCTTGGCAAATTAAAAAGTTGGAAAACATTTTGAAGCGGATCGAAATGAAAGGTGTTGTGAGGGATTTTTTGGAGAAATTTTTTTTTTTCAACCAGCTTTTAAATTCAACAGATTTGCTTGCCGTGGTGGATAATCAGCTGGTCAGTGGATGCATAAACATGGGAATCTGAAGTACTAATAGAGAGGTTTTTTTACCTCTGTATTTGGCATTGGTGCAAAGGATGCTGGAATACTGTGTCCAGTTCTGATGTCCACAATTCAAGAAGGATGTTGATAAATTGGAGAGGGTTCTCATAAGTGACATGAGAATCATTCAAGGATTAGAAAACATGCCTTACAGTTATAGACTCAAGGAGCTCAATCTATTAATTTTAACAAAAAGAATGTTAAGAGGTGACGATTACAGTCTATAGGTACCCACCTGGAGAACAGATATTTAATATTGGGCTCTTTATAGTGGACAAGGACAAAAAAGATTTATGATCTGGAAGATGGAAAGGATTGCAGATGACACTTAGGATGGAAGAATCCCATGCACTACTACAGACCGGGAACTGACTGGCTAGGCAGCAGTTCTGCATAAAAAGACCTGTGAGTTACAGTGGATAAAAAGCTGGATATTAGTCAACAGTGTGCCCTTGTTCACAAGAAAGCTAACGGCATATTGGGTTGCATTAGTAGGAGCGTTGCCAGCACATCGAGGGAAGTGATTATTTCCCTCTATTTGGCACTGGTGGGGCCACATCTGGAGTACTGTGTCCAGTTTTGGCCCCTCACTACAAGAAGGATGTGCACAAATTGGAGAGAGCCCAGTGGAGGGCAAAAAATGCTTAGGGGGCTGGAGCTCATGAATTATGAGTACAGGATGAGGGAACTAGGCTTGTTTAATCTTCAGAAGAGAAGAGTGAGGGGGGATTTTACAGTGGCTTTCAACTATTTGCAATGGGGTTCCAGGTAGGATGGAGCTAGGCTGTTCTCAGTGGTGGCAGATGGCAGAACCAGGAGCAATGGTCTCAAGCTGCAGTGCGGGAGGTCTAGGTTGGACATTAGGAAAATCTTTTTCCCCAGGGAGGGTGATGAAGCACTGGAATGGGTTGCCTAGGGAGGTGGTGGAATCTCCATCCTTAGAGGCTTTACACTGCACCTGGAAGCACGCCTCCCAGCCTAGGTAGACACACTCATGCTAGCTTTGCTCGAGGTTGTGCACTAACAATAGCTGTCTGGAGCAGATAGTGATTCCTGCCATGTGCTGGTGTATTCATCTTACCACACCAATTCAGTTGCCGAGAATGAGGCCAGGAGATAAAATAGAGACGCTTCCTGAGCACGTCTCTGAACTGGTCACATTCTCTAATCAAGTCCGGTACAGTCTGTAATAGCTAGGACCAGATGAGCACTGCATGTAAATCAGCGTAACTCCATTGAAGCCAGGCCCCAGTGGCTGCAAAGGGGTATAGCTCCATGTAATTCTGTAGTCCAGATCCCCCGCTGGTGTACATCAGTCTCCTTCCTTTTGAGTCAATGGGCCAGATCCTCACCTGGTGTAAATCCACATACCAATGCTGACGTCAATGGAGCAAGGCTAATTTACATCAGCTGTAGATCTGTGACTGGATCTGAACCTCCTCCCATGCAGTAAGGGAAGAGCTAAATTACTCCTTCTATGGCTGTGTAACCTGCACCATACAGAACAATTGTATTTCTCCATTCCTCCGTTGCACCATGGAAATAGACTGCTCCATTAGCCCACATGCCAATCAGAAAAGCTGATGTTTGAATTCCTCACAATCTTAAATGGATTGTTATCTGCACACCAGCCCTGTAAAGCAGAGTGTTATTACACCCATTTTACAGAGGTGGATGTTGTGCGTTGTTAGTTGTCAGTGTAGGTTGCACTTGTGCGTCCCCATTTAGGTGCTGTCCCAGCTCTGTGCGGGTAACCGCGACGGCACCCATGATCAAATGAATTGACATGACCATGGATTCGCTGAGCAACAAAGGCACCTGGGCCAGGTTTATTGCAGTTTAAGCACAATGAGAAGTGACTACAGAGTATCTATGGGTACACTTCAAATACGAGTGCTCCGTTACAATGGACTCGGCACAATTTAGCGGCGGGACTCTCCGTTATCCCCTAGGCCAGACGACATCGTTCCCTCTGACACCCTCTTTTATACACTGTTACAGACAATTTCATTCTGCCCCCTTTGACGTAGGTAGTTGCCACCCTCTTGACGTAGTCTGATACCACCCCTCGCCTTGTACTGGATGTTTAGGGTAAAACAACTCTATTGGTCATCTGATCAGACATTTCTATCCATCAAAGTGTCATTTCGGTGGGTCTGATGGCCCTTGTTATCTCTTTAGTGTTAGGCTGTCTTGGTAGTATCTGCACCTATATATATTTGTGTAATATTTTGATATTAGTAATATCTGGGAAATATGCGTGTTTGCAGTATCAGCTTTTTCTCCATGCCAGTTTCAGTGAGGTTGTAAGTTTACAGCCTGACTCCTGTTCATGGCTTTTTCCACTTAGGTTTTATGTCTTAGCCTGTTCTGCTAGATTGCAGGCCTCAATCTCTCATTTCTTACTACAGTGGAATTACACAGGGCAGATTAAGTGTCTAGCCCAAGGTTATGTGACAACGAGCTGGGAATAGAATCCGACTCCCCAGGGTCTCTGATCATTACCTGATCCACCAGCTCATCCATCTAACCCTCTTTGAGGTCAACACATCAAACTGTCCTATCCCTCACCCCAGGGTCAATCAGGAATAACTCTGCTGCAGTTCATAGGGGTTGATTCTTCTCTCCCTCACCCTGGTGTAAATCAGGAACAACTCTGTTAAAGTCAATGCAGTTACACGGCTCTAAAGCCAGGGCAAAAGAGAGGTGTCATTTTCAGTTGAGCAGACTTATATGGTAGATTAAGGGGAAAGAAAAAAACTAGTGAAGGACAAACAAAGCCTTCCATGAGAGAGAGCACAGTGTGTGTGTCTCTCTCTTTCTATCACGTACTCGCATTGACTGATACTTGGAACATCCGCCTCTGACTGGGAGACTCTTTAGAAATTTGAAGGCTAGTTACGTTGAGATGACAGTAGAACCTCAATGATACGAATACCAGAATTACTAACTGACCGGTCAACCGAAAACCTTGTGAAATCAGAAGTACTGTCAGCAATCAGGCAGTAGCGAGGGGGTCGGGAGGGAGAAAAAAAACAAACAAATACTGGGCAGAGCAGAAACATATCCTCATAATGCATTTACTCTCCCATTTTTAGTTTGCAAGCTGGAAAAATCAGGTGGGAAGGGGAAAAAAGTGTGAGGAGGTGAGAAAAATGGATTTACTTCACTTTTTGTGCACTTGAAAATGTAAAGATGGAAAATTTTTCTTCAAGATTTCATGAAAGAAATATTTTTCTCTGAAATGTTCAGAAGATTTTTTTAAAAAATTATGAAAAACAGATTTTTTCCATCAACAATTTGTGACAAAATTATGTATTTACTTATTTAGTCATCTGTTTCTGTAAAAGAAGGTCAACCCACTCTAAAGGACAGTGAGATATTGCTGTGAGCCATGGAGGGTGGGATGGCTTTGTGGGTGAGCCACCGTCCTTGGGGAGTGAGGTTCAATTTCTGTCTTGGCATAGACTTTGTGCCCTCGGACAACTCACATCTGCCCCTGGTGTGAGCTTTCCAAAGAGAATAAGGCATTTATGAGACCAATTCCCCTTGATCTTCCCATGCATTAGTGGATTCCTAACCTCTCCAGCATCCTTTGAAAAATTACATATTCTGTGCCTCAGTTTCTCTTTCTAAAATGGGGGTAATTCTGCAGCTCCCCCATTTGGCAGGAGGGGTGTGAGGGTCAATATTTTAATGTCTGTGGGGCACTCAGGGTACAATGAGGTTGAGACGGGGGAAGGCAGTGAAATTAGGGGGAGGTATTGCCCACCAGCATCCTGTACACCTCAGAGACTCCCTACTTTGGTGCAGCTTTGAAGGCATGGAAGTTTTAGGGGCACCTGTCCAAGGACTGAATTCAAGACATCTTGCTGTAAAAACCTGAGCATCTGTTGGCTGAACAGTTAGGTAAGCTGCCGTAGGAGACCCGTAAATCTCTTTCCATGCTCAAGCCAAGAAAAGGAGCAGAGAGACGTTGCGTTAGTATGGGCTGCACCTCCATCCCTGTCAGACAAGTGTCTTTTCAACATTTCAGGCACTTTTTAGGCTGGGTATTTCCAAGGAGATGAAGGGAGTTAAGAGCCCAGCTCCCTCTGAAATTCTGAGAGCTTTGAAATCCCAAACTAAAACTATGAGACAGCTACAAAACATCTAAGCTTTTCTAAAAGCAGGAAGTCCACACTGGGAAACTCGCTCTGGTTTTATCTGCACATCCGGACATGTCCCTGGGCGCTTTCTCGGTTTCATTCACATCTCCCCCCTTGTCCCAGTGCCATCTCTCAGATCTGAGCAGCTTGAAGTCCTGCCATGGGAGAAACCTGGTCTAGGAGAGCCAGGCCCAAGAAGACCTCAGACGACCCTGGTAGCAAAGCATCTGTGGTCTGTTCTTCCTTCTGATTCATTCAGATGCCTCTGGAAACCTCAGGTAATATTTGTAGAGCCCTTTAGAGGAGTATTCACCCTGGGAGTGATAAGTGTTATCTCCCCAGCCAAGTCTCTCTTTCTTTATCTGTGGAGTCTCCAAGCATCTGTCCTCCTTATAACAACAGTACCTAGCCTCAGTACCACACGGCATGTTTTATGAAGCAAGAGTCAATACATTACGCCACTGTCGTGGCTGTGATCTCAGAGCCCGCTGTCTGCAAACGACCAAGGATGGCCTGGGGAAGTCAAACCTCAGAGCTGATCATTGCAGTCCTGGCCAGCAGGGGAAGAAGACCTGGTTCCAAGGAGGAGATAGCCCCAGAAATTTTCCATTTATACCCTTATTGACCTCCATCAAGGCTGGTGCTGGGAGCAAAGAGCCTCTGAAATC
Source organism: Emydura macquarii macquarii (assembly GCF_026122565.2). NCBI lineage: Eukaryota > Metazoa > Chordata > Testudines > Chelidae > Emydura > Emydura macquarii. Next base: position 33,850 of record NW_027133055.1, read on the forward strand.
CTCTTGAGCTTTACTAGGCACATTCAAGAAAGTTGTTGCTTTGTAGATTTAGGGATTGTGGCACAAGGAGTCATTAATAACTTCATGGCACGTTTCAATCTCTTTATGTGTTTATGCTAGCCGTGCAAACACTAGAGGCTTTGAAAATTCCCTCCTGTGCTGAGATGGCACAAGGAGGATATTTATAGATTCATAGAATTTTAGGACTGGAAGTGACCTCAAAAGGTCATCAAGTCCAGCCCCATGCACTCAAGGAAAGACTATGTGTCCAAATGTGCCAATGTGTCAAATCTACTGCCCTGGGCAGCACAGTATGGGGAGGAGGAGAACAGCCCTCGGTGGGGAAAAAACAGGTTCAGAGCTATTTAGAAAGGCTGGACATGCACAAGTCCATGAGGTCAGATGCAGTGCATCCGAGGGGGCTGAGTGAGTTGGCTGAAGTGATTGCAGAGCCATTGGCCATTATCTTTGAAAACGCGTGGTGATTGGGGGAGGTCCCAGATGATTAGAAAAAGACTAATATAGTGCCCATCTGTGTTCCGCCAAGGCAGACGGTTCTTGTTTTTAGATCTCAGTGGTGAAGAGACAGGCGGACAGGAAGTGCCAAAACAGCAGTTTATTCACGCAGTACTTAAGTTATAGATTTTGGACTGCTGCTAAGCTGCTAGGAGTACAATTCAGAGATCCAGGCGCTTACCAGCACGATGGCAAGGAGACCCATGCTTTGCCCTATGAAGCGAGTTGCAACCAGGAAATCAGCCCAACCGAGGCATCCGCTAGCGCCTGAACGGATCCACGGAGAGTCTCAGGGCAGGGCACACCTGGGGGGGGGGGGGGGGGGTCATAAAATACCCCCTCCCCCAATCCTAGCAATAAGCTTATTGGCTACATTTCAATCCCCTTGGGGATTGGGCCTTAACACTTGTTATTCTCTTTTCTATTGGCAGTTAGCTAGGGACCAGTCCACTATAAGGTCATGTTAGTTATTTATTACTAGAGTTGCTGATTTTCCTGCTAAAGCTGCTAATTTTCTGCTGACCCTATGGTCAGCTGGCTTCTATATTCATCTCAAGGCTATTTCCAGACCTGGAGACAGTTCCTCTTATCCCGTAGGGGCTTTCCAGAGGGTAATTTCAAGTCTGGCTCTTGAGAGGCCTAACTCTTACTTATAAGCCTGCTGCTACTTCTAGGGCCTAGCTCTTGCCATACTAAGATGACCTTGTGTTACAATATTCTTCCGCTCCTTATACCATCTTCAAAAAAAGGAAAGAGAGGGATCCAGGGAACTACAGCCTAGTCAGCCTCACCTCAGTCTCTAGAAAAATCATGGAGCAGGTCCTCAAGGAATCCATTTTGAAGCACTTGGAAGAGAGGAAGGTGATCAGGAACAGTCAGCATGGATTCACCAAGGGCAAGTCGTGCCTGACAAACCTGATTGCTTTCTATGATGTGGATGTGGGGAAAGCGGTGGATGTGATATACCATGACTTTAGCAAAGCTTTAGATACCGTCTCCCACAGTATTCTTGCCAACAAGTTACAGAAGTATGGGTTGAATGAATGGACTATAAAATGGATAGAAAACTGGCTAGACCATTGGACTCAAAGGGTAATGATCAATGGCTTGATGTCAATTGGGCAGTTGGTAACAACTGGAGTGCCCCAGGGGTCAGTGCTGGGGCCGGTTTAGTTCAACATCTTCAGTAATGATCTGGAGGATGGGGTGCATTGCACCCTCAGCAAGTTTGCAGATGACACTTAACTGGAGAGAGTGGTAGATACACTATTGACAGGGATAGGATACAGAGTGACCTAGACAAATTGGAGGATTGGGCCAAAAATATCTGATGAGGTTCAACAAGGAGAAGTGCAGAGTCCTGCACCCAGGATGGAAAAATCCCATGCACAGCTACAGATTGGGGACCAATGGGCTAGACAGCAGTTCTGCAGAAAAGGACCTGGGGGTTATAGTAAACAGGAAGCTGAATATGAGTCAGCAGTGTGCCCTTGTTGCCAAGAAGGCTAATAGCATGTTAGGCTGCATTAGTAGGAGCATTACCAGCAGATCGAGGGAAGTGATTATTCCTCTCTATTTGGCACTGCTGAGGCCACATTTGTAGTATTGTGTCCAGTTTTGAGCCCCCCATTAAAGGAAGAATGTGAACAAATTGGAGAGAGTCCAGCGGAGAGCAACAAAAAGGATGAGGGGGTGTAGCATATGACTTATGAGAAGATGCTGAGAGAACTAGGCTTGTTTAGTCTGCAGAAGAGAAGAATGAGGGGGGATTTGATAGCAGCCTTTAACCACCTGAAACGGGACTCTAGGGAGGATGGACTTGGCTGTGCTCAGTGGTGGCAGATGACAGAACAAGGAGCAACGGTCTAAAGTTGCAGTGGGGGAGGTCTAGGTTGGATATTAGGAAAAGGTTTTTTACTAGGAGGGTGGTGAAGCACAGGAATGGGTTACCTAGGGAGGTGGTGGAATCTCCATCCTTAGAGGTTTTTAAGGCCCAGCTTGACAAAGCCCTGGCTGGGATGATTTAATTGGGGTTGTTCCTGCTTTGAGCAGGGTGTTGGACTAGATGACCTCCTGAGGTCCCTTCCAACCCTCGTCTACTCTGATTCTAGATTTCTAAGGTAGAGAGACTCAATATTTGCTGTCCCTCTTACATACTGAGAGCTCACCCAAGCCTATGAGCCATATGCCACCAAAATTACCATTGAAGATAAGTGCATTTTTGCTTCCGTGAAAACTACAGGCTGGGGCCCAAAGTGTTCTCATTTCTTGGCCAGATCCAAAAGAAAAGTTCTTTCACATGCTCCTGTCGCTAAATTCATGGCCTTTTGGTCCAAGTAGTGGCCACTGGGGTCTAGATCCACAAACAGACTCAGGTGTTGTAGTGCCTAACTTTTAGGTACCTTGGGCCTGATTTAGCAAGGTATTTAAGCACTTAGGCCTAGATTCACAGCGGGATTTAGGCGTTGAGATGATCAGAGTCACAAGAACTGACTTTTAAGGGCCTTGAAAACCCCTGGGAGTCACAAGGCCTAAGTTAGGAGCTCAGGCTTCTCATACAACGAAAGCAGGTGGACAGGTATCTGCGAATGGGACCCACAAAGTCAGCATATTGACAGCTCCTTGCCTAAGTGAGCCAATGGGAGTTGCCAAGAAGAAAGGTGTGTTTCAAGCCCCGCCCCTTTCAGAGATTTCTGCATCTATCTCTTCTCAGGATTCTCAGCTGTGAGGATCTCTCCTGGAGTCTGGCACCTAAGGCCTTTTTGCAAGAGGTTGCTTTTAGCTCAGTGTTCTGGGTGCTCCCCTAGGATGTGGGAAACCACCGGTTCTGATCCCCCATCTGCCTGAGGGGAAGATGTGATCTGACCAAAGCACTGCCACTTCATATGTAAGCTCTGACTGCTGGCCAATGAGATGTTCTCATGTTGGGTTCCCTCAATTTCTCCCGTTGGTACAGTTCCACTTCGATGAAATAATTAAAGCATCGCTGGAGGGCGGGACCAGATCTGAAATCTTCTACATTTGGGGTGAGTAATCTAACCACCATATATAGAGTCACTCTCTCTCTCACCCTCTATATGATTCTTTCTATTCCTACAAAGCTGAACAGCTTCAAGAGGAGAGATTGAGAGAGATCCAGCTGCGAATACCCCATAGCTCAGTGGTTTGGGAACCCACCCGAAAAGTAGCAGATTCCTGTTCAGTTTCCTTCTCCTGTTCAGGAGGACACAGGGCTTCAACCAAGGGTATCCCAAGCACTAGGCTAAAAGATAATAGAATCATGGAAGATGAGGGTTGGAAAGGACCTCAGGAGGTCGTCTAGTCCAACCCCCTGCTCAAAGCAGGGCCGACCCCAAGTGTATCATCCCATATAAAATGTAAGCGAGGTCCTCCTCCTGCCCCTCCCCTCCTGCTCTATGTGGATGTAAGCCTGCTTTGGGCACACCTACCAGATCAGGCCCTGCAAGCGAGTGAGGCAGAGGCACACCCACCTTCTCCCAGTTTGTGAATTTGCCCTGGGGCTTAAGCGGATGATGGGTACCTGGATCCCTGAGTGAGGCGGAAGGGCACATTCCCAGAAGTGGAAACACAGGCACCTAGGTCACACTTACACTGAGAATTTAGGCACCGCGTGAGTTTCAGTGCCTAAAAGGTTCAGGAGTGGAGCGGAGGTAGGAGGGGGAGATTTTCCTTTCAACTTTCAGTCAAGCGGTTAGAGTAGCGAGCCAGGATGCAGATGATTTCAGTTCAGTCCCCCTTCTGCAAGAGCCCCAGGGGTGTCTCTTTGTTGGGTGCTCAAACCGCTGCACCCTGATGTGTTCTCACTCTCTTTGTTTCTTGGTGTATATTGAATTATTTCATAGAAAGTGGAACAGTTTCTGCAGGAGAGTTTGCGAGCCATTCAGCCGACAATGTCCCGTAGTCGCGTGGTTAGGACACTCACCTATGAGGTTAGAAACCCAAGACTAAATATGATCAGCACCTCAGGCAGGGAGGGGAACTGAACCCAGGTTTCCTATGTACCACGAGAGTGCGCCAACCAGTGAGATAAAGGTACAAGGGTCCTTTTAGCTGAGCTCTGAGCCCACCTACCAGAGCAAGCCCCACAGGCTAAGGAGGTGGTGCAACACCTAATCTAATACGGGCTTAGGTATGAGATACTCCCCCAGGCACCTAGACCAAGGTGGCTGAGCGCAAGCTGGTGGCAGAAACTAACGTGCCCCGGGGACATGCCTGTTGGAAAGGCAGGCAGCTAGGGAAGCTAAGGCTTCCAGGATTAAGTGTGGAGTTTTGTGGAGCTCAGTGGCTGTGAAATATTGGCCTTCGGCATCTAAAATATCAGTTAGATGCCTATGTCCTTTTGTGGAGTACATTATTTTCCGCCCCTGGAGATTTGGCTCATACCCATTCTCATGTCCTGAAGCATGAAGGTCTCCATAAATGATAAAGACATTTTACAATTCTGTTAGTCTGTATGACTGAATCCTCTCTTGAGCCACTGACGTGCACACGTGTGATTAGTGTTAACTAGAGAGAAAGAGAGGTGATCATGACAGTCAGAGAGAAAGAGAGATGGACAGACGGACGGCTGTTGAACTAGATGTTCACCCACATGTCTCAAAAAACTCATTGTTTTACAGCTGGTTAAAAAAAAAGAAAAACAATTAAACAGTTTGTCATAATTTTGCAATTTTTTCTTGTTGCTGCAGTTTTTGGTGCGAATTAAAAAGATCACTGCCACGCTGTCTTCTGTCTCTATGTTGAAAGGCAAGGTTCATTTTGTCAAGCATTTGTGGCTTATAGTCCTTCTCAAAGCTTCTTTCACATCCTTGTTCCTAAGGCTGTATATGAAGGGATTCAACATGGGGATGACAAAGGTGTAAAACACAGACACTGATTTCCTTGGGTATAGCGAAGATAGCCAAGTGGGCTGGGCATACATGAAAGCAGTGGTTCCATAAAATAAAGTCACGACCACCATGTGGGAGGTGCAGGTGGAGAAGGCTCTGTGCCTGCCCTCGGCAGAGCGAATCCTGATGATAGTGGAGATGATATAGATGTAGGAGATGAGCACAATCAAGGAAGTGATTGCTATAATGAGGCCGCATAGGGTAAACATCACAAGATTATTTACGTACGTGTCACTGCAGGAGAGAGAAATCAAGGGAGGGCCATCACAGAAGAAATGATCAATCTCATTAGACCCACAGTAGCTCAGCGTAAAGGTGAAGCCAGTTTGCACCATGGCATTCACAGATCCGCAGATGTATGACCCCACTACCAGCTGAACGCAAACCCACTTGGACATGGTGATGGGATACCAGAGCGGGTTGCAGATGGCGGTGTAGCGATCGTAGGCCATTGCTGCCAGGAGGAACCCTTCAGTGGTGAGGAAGAGACCGAAGAAGAAGAATTGGGTGGCGCATCCCTTGTAGGAAATGGCTTTGCTCCAATCTAGGAAGCTCACCATGGCTCTGGGGGCGATGGTGGAGGAGTAACAGAGATCTAAGAGGGACAGGTTCATGAGGAAGAAGTACATGGGGGTGTGGAGCCGAGAGTTGGCTCTAATGAGAAGGACCAGGATGGTATTTCCCAGCATGGTTACCATGTAAATCACCAGGAATATCAAAAGGGGATCACCTGGTGACCTGGATCATTTCCAAACCCCAGCAGGATGAATTCTGTGATTTCTGTCCGGTTCCCCTCTCTCACTGGCCGCATGGCTGTTAAATCCTTGGGAAAAGGAATGAGACAAGGAGTAAAGAAGGGTCAAAGGAAAATGATGGAATGAAAGCCTTCATGAAAAAAGGGAGGATGGGCATGTGGAATAGACCCTCGTCTCAGACTCAACAGATCAATGTTCTTTTTCCAGCTCTGCCATAGACTCCCTCTGAGGCATTGGTCCAGTCACTTGGGCTGGGATTTCCAAAGCAGCCAAAAGGAATTGGGCACTCAACTCCCATTACATTTCAACAGGATTTGTTCACCTAGGACCTGATTTTTAAAAGTATTTCCGTGCCTAGTGGAATTTTCAGAAGCACCAAGGCACCAAAGAATCATTGATTGAGTCTTAGGCACTTAGATGCTTTTAAAAATCTTACAAGGCTCTGAGATTCATGGATTCCAAGACCAGAAGGGGCCATTTTGATCAATGCCTTTAATCCTAAATGCCTAAATACCCTAAATTGAACCTAAATACCTTTAAAAATCTGGAGACTAGCCATTAAGCTCCTTTATAATCTCTCAGCTTTGATATTTCTGCCTCTTATTTCTCATTCCTGAAAATGAAGATAATATTATTTCCAGAGCCCAAATGGTGTTGTGATGATAAATTCATTAATATTTTGGAAGAGCTCAAATGCTAGCATGGCAAAAAGTATCTTGTGAGTGATTTTCAAATTTAGCCACCCACTCCCACTGACTTTCTATAATACTTGGGCCTTAATTCACTAAAGTTCTATTGAAAATCTCCTTCTAGATAGACTGAATTTGATGGCAAAACTAGCTTTGACTTGACTGTAAGCAGATCACGCCCTCGTAATCCAAGTTAAACAAATTCCTCATAACATCGAGCTGTTCTTTGGAAGGTATCTTTTCTAGACCAGCAGCCAAATTAGCTAGCTTTTCCTTATAGTTGTAATGCAAAGCACCTCTCTTCAGCAGAGGTGGAGAATTACAGACTCTATCTGATCATGTGAAATCCCACTGATTTATGAAAAAGTGGCAGAAGTGGGACTTTAACATCAATTATTCCATTCCTTTCAGTCGAGAGATTAACATATATGATTTATTTATTGGACTGGAGAAGTGCAAACATAGTACCCATCTTTAAAAGGGGGAGCAAAGAGGACCAGGGAATTATAAACTAACTTTGATACCTGGAAAGATATGGGAATAAATTATTAAACTATCAGTTTCTAAGCACCTAGAGGTTAATAGGGTTATAAAGAATAGCCAGCATGTATTGGCCAAGAACAAATCATGTCAATTGAATCTATTTCCTTCTTTGGGCTACTGGTCTAGTGAGTATGGGGGAAGCTGCAGACATGATGTATCTTGATTTTAGAAAGTCCTTTGACACCGTCACACATAACATTCCCATAAGCAAACTAGGGAAAGGCAGTCCAGATGAGATTACTATATAGTGGATGTAACTTTCTGCTCAGGCTACCCAGAACTATGAGCAGGGCCATCCCTAGGGTGGGCGCGAAGCCTGGGATAAATCCCACTGTATGGACCCTGGCAGCAGCCACCCGCCTCCTGGCCGGTCCCAAAATAAAGCTGGGACCCTGGAGGCAGCCGTCCACCTCCTGCCCAGTCCGGCACAGTGCCCCCCAAAGTGCGGGCCCGAGGTGGTGGCCCCGATTCGTCATACCCTAAATAAAAGACTAGGTTAAGTGATATGAAATAGAAGTAATAAAGGTAGAAAAGGTCACAAACAAAAGTTAAAAATATGCTTTCTAATATGTAAGATCTGATTTAACAAGCTACAGACTTTTTACAAGGTAGTTTCCTCACCAATCATCCTTCTCCAGCAATGGATGGCTAAATTTCATCCAGGATCTACACTGAGTCTAAAGTTTTTGTTTTCCTTGTCTCCTCAAGTAAAAAATAAGTTGGGATTCGGTCCTCCACCCTTTACAGTCCTTTTAAATGTATTTCTCTGAAACGTATCCCCATATAAAGTTCCTTTTCCCTCCTGGCTGTGGACGTCAGGCTGTCTGGGTAGCCTCCATACTGACTGCTCTCCTACTGGTGATATTTACAATACAAAGTATCCCTTCCCGTGACCTTTAATACAAATGACTAGGCCATTGAATTTGGCCACACCTGGTTTGAGGTGTGGGCTTCTTTCTTTTATCTGGAGAAAACGTGCTCATCAACTCCCTGGTTTAGACTCCTTTTAGTCACAGAATTTAAAGCATAATGTTAGTAAATATCCATAATTCCACAGATGGCATTATCTCATCCATTTTTAATGATATTTTTGACTAGCATGTTATTAGTTTTCAATATAAGACATATTTGTACAAATATTATTGCAGTCGTGTGTAGGGCGTGAATACAGGAGTGCCTAGAGTCACAATGGGTGCACAGCTGGTTGAAAGACTTGAACTCAAAAACTAGGAGGATGTGTCTAGTGGGATCCCACAGGGTCCCTTGGAGAAGATATGAGAATTGAAAGGTGGAACTGGTTAAAGGGGTGAGTAAAATGGGTCATACTGAAAGGTGAACTACTAGAGAGGTTATTAGTAGAGTTCCTGGCCTTGGGACCAATTTTATTTAAAATGTTCATTAATGACCATAGCACAAAAAGTGGAAGTGTGCTAATCAAATAAGCAAATGACACAAAGTTGGGAGGTATTGCCAGTACGGAGGAGGACCATAATATCATACAAGAAAAGACTGGATGACTTTAAAAACTGGAGTAATAGAAATGGGGATGAAATCTAATTGGGGGATTAACAACAAGAATTTTTGCTATAAATTAGGGACATACTAGTTGGAAGTGGCAGAGTAGGAGAAAGAATTATAACTTGACTTTAGCAATATACCTTGACTTTAGCAAAGCTTTTGATACTGTCTCTCACAGTATTATTAAAAGCAAGTTAAAGAAGTATGGGTTGGATGAATGGACTATAAAATGGATAGAGAACTGGCTAGAGCATAGGGCTCAATGAGTAGTGATCAATGGCTCCATGTCTCGCTGGCAGCCGGTCAGAAGCGGAGTGCCCCAGGGGTTGGTCCTGGGGCCAGTTTTGTTCAACATCTTCATTAATGATCTGGAGGATGGGGTAGATTGCACCCTCAGCAAGTTTGCGGATGATACTAAGCTGGGGGAGTGGTAGATACCCTGGAAGGTAGGGATAGGATACAGAGTGACCTAAACAAACTGGAGGATTGGGCCAAAAGAAATCTAATGAGGTTCAACAAAGAAAAGTGCAGAGTCCTCCACTTAGGAAGGAAGAATCCCATGCACAGCTATAGACTGGGGACCGATGAGATGGGCAGCAGTTCTGCAGTAAAGGACCTGGGGGTAACCGTGGATAAAAAGCTGGATATGAGTCAGCAGTGTGCCCTGGTTGCCAAGAAGGCTAATAGCATATTGGGCTGCATTAGGAGGGGCATTGCCAGCAGGACGCGGAAAGTGATTATTCCCCTCTATTCGGCATTGGTGAGGCCGCATTTAGAATATTGTGTCCAGTTTTGGGCCCCCCAATACAAAAAGGATGTGGACAAGTTGGAGAGAGTCCTGCGGAGGGCAACAAAAATGATGAGGGGGCTGTAGCACAGGACTTATGAGGAGAGGCTAAGGAAACTGGGCTTGTTTAGTCTGCAAAAGAGAAGAATGAGGGGGATTTGATAGCGGCCTTTAACTACCTGAAAGGGGGTCCCAGGGAGGATGGGGCTAGGCTGTTCTCGGTGGTGGCAGATGACAGAACAAGGAGCAATGGTCTCAAGTTGCAGTGGGGGGGGGGTCTAGGTTGGACATTAGGAAAAAGTTTTTCACTAGGAGGGTGGTGAAGCACTGGAATGGGTTACCTAGGGAGGTGGTGGAATCTCCATCTTTACAAGTTTTTAAGCTGAGGCTTTACAAAGCCCTGGCTGGGTTGATATAGCTGAGGTCAGTCCTGCTTTGAGCAGGGGGTTGGACTAGATACCTCCTGAGGTCCCTTCCAACTCTAATATGCTATGATTCTATGAAAGACCTGGGTGTATCGGTCTATCACACGGATTATGACCCACCAATATAATGCAGCTGTGAAAAAGGCTAATACAATCCTAGAATGCACCAGTTGAGGTATTTCCAGGAGAGACAGGGATGAGTAATTAACATTATACAAGGTACTGGGTGAGACCTCATCTGGAATACTGTGTGCAGTTCTGGTCTCCCCTGCTTAAGAAAGATGAATTCAAACTGGAACAGGTTCAGAAAAGGGCTACTAGGATGATCGGAGGAATGGAAACCTACCTTACAAGAGGAGACTTAAGGAGCTTGCCTTGTTTTGCCTAACCAAAAGAAGGCTGAGGGGAGATACGATTGTTCTCGACAAATATAGAGGGATAAACACCAAGGAGGGAGATGATTTAGTTCAGGGCCAATGCTGGCACAAGAACAAATGGACATATATTGGCCATCAACAAGTTTAGGCTTGCCATTAGATTAAGATTTGTAACCCCAAGAGGAGTGAAATTCTGGAACAGCCTTCCATGGGAAGCTGTGGAGGCAAAAACCATAACTGTTATCGAGACTGTGGTTGATATGTTCATGGAGGGGATGGTAGGATGAGACCCATACCGATACAAGCAAATATCTCCAATAGCCAGAGATGGGACACTAGATGAGGAGGGCTTAGAGTTACTACAGAGAATTCTTTCCCAGGTGTCTGGGTGGTGGGTCTTTCCCACATGCTTAGGGTGTAACTTATTGCCATTCTTGGGATCAGGAAGGAATTTTCCTCAGATCACATTGGCAGACTGTGAGGGTTTCCTCCTTTCTCTGGAGTGTGGGGCATGGGTTACTTACAGATTTGAACTAGAACAAATGGTGGATTCTCTGTAACTTCAAATCTTTAAATCATGATTTCAGGGCTTCAGCAACTCAACTAATCAGACTAAGTGGGTCTATTACAGGAGTGGGTGGGTGAAGCTCTGTGGACTGTGATGTGCAGGAAGTCAGATTAGATGATCACGATGGTCCCTTCTGGCCTTAAAATCTGTGAGTCTGGGTTGATCCTGGGTCTGGTACTAGTCAATATTTTAATTAAAGACTTGGATAATAGAATAGAGAGTATGCTTATAAAATTTGTGGATGACATCAAGCCGGATGGGGTTTGCAAGCACTTTGGAGGACAGAACTAGCACTCAAAAGGATCTTGACAAATTGGAGAATTAGTCTGAAATTAATAAGGTGAAAATCAATTTAAAAAAAAAACGCAACACACTTCCTACACTTAGGAAGGAATAAAACCAACTGCACAACTACAAAATGGGAAACAACTGGCTAGGTGGCAGTACTGCCGAAAAGGATCTGGGGATTATAGAGTATAACAAATTGAACATGAGACAACAATGGATGCAGTTGTGAAAAAGGCTAATATTCTGCGATGTGTTAACCAAAGTGTTGCAAGTAAGACACAGGTGCTAATTGTCCCAACCTCCTTGGCACTGTTGAGGCCTCAACTGGAGTCCTGTGTCCAGTTCTGGGTGCCACACTTTAGGAAGCATGTTGAGAAATAGGGGAGAGTCCAGAGGAGAGCAACAAAAATGATGAATGATTTAGAAAACCTGAGCTATGAAGAAAGGTTGAAAAAACTGGCATGTTCAGTCTTGAGAAAAGAGGGAGGGACAGAGCACCTTATAACAGTCTTCAAATATGTCAAGGGCTGTAATAAAGAGAACTGTAAGCAATTGTTCTCCATGCCCACTGAAGACAGGACAAGAAGTAAAGCGCTTAATCTGCTGACAATGGATTAGTAGGAACATTGCCAGCAGATTGAGGGAATTGATTATTTCCCTCTATTCGCCACTGGTGAGGCCATATTTTGAGTAGTGTGTCCAGTTTTGGGCCTCCCACTACAGAATGGATGTGGACAAATTGGAGAGACTCCAGAGGAAGGCAACAAAAGTGATGAGGGGGCTGGAGCACATGACGTATGAGGAGAGGCTGTGGGAACTGGGCTTATTTAGTTTGCAGACGAGAAAGATGATGGGGGATTTGACAGCAGCCTTTAACTACCTGAAGGGGAGTTCCACGGAGGATGGAGCTAAGCTGTTCTCAGTGGTGGCAGATGACAGAACATGGAGCAATGGTCTCAAATTGCAGTGGGGGAGGTCAAGGTTGGATATTAGGAAAATCTTTTACCCTAGGAGGGTGATGAAGCACTGGAATGGGTTATCTAGGGAAGTGGTAGAATCTCCCATCCTTAGAGATTTTTACGGTGCGGCTTGACAAAGCCCTGGCTGGGCTGATTTAGTTGGGGTTGTTCCTGCTTTGAGCAGGGGGTTGGACTAGATGACCTCCTGAGGTCCCTTCCAACCCTCATCTTCTATGATTGTAATCTGCAGCAAGGGAGATTTAAGTTAGATATTAGGAAAAACTTCCTAATTATAAGGGTAGTAACATTTTGGAAAAGGCTTCTAAGGGAGATTGTGGAATCCCCATCATTGGAGGATTTATTTTATAACAGGTTGGACAAACACCTGTCAGGGATGTGCAGGTTCTGTAGTCCTGTCTCAGTGCTGTGGGCTGGACCTGATGACTTCTTGAGGTTCCTTCCAGTCCTACATTTCTGTTATTTCTATGATTATATCCTCTCCTGTGAGATTTTAGTAGTTCTATCTATGAGCTTTTACCTTTATACATAAGATATTGTTCTTATACAGGTAAATTTAAAATGACTTTTGCCTGCGTAAGAATGAAGTAAAGTCCTAGTAAGAATGTGAGGACTAGGCATTTTCTTTTAACTAAAAGATATTTCAGCAGAAGCTGGATACTGACATTTAGTGTCAGATTCTTCCACCTTTGCTCACACTGTGCAGTACATTATACCCAGAGTAGTTCAATTGATAAATGAATATGTCATTTCAGCTTTTCTATGCTTAAAATTGTAAAGGTGTTCCCAGATTGCCACCACAGATGTGATTCTCTTCCGTCCGATGAATGACAGCTGAGATCTCATCCATGGAATCTAGGACAACACCTGAAGATGTTCAGGGTATCCTCTGAAGATGCTGATGTATCTTTGTTTATTTGGTTCCCGTTAAATGTTAATTCTGCCTTATCCTAGTTTACCGAGGCTGGGCTATTCAGTGATGTGCGTTTCCTATTGAACTGACATAGCAATTTTCAGACTCTGCTGAGTACTCCCTTTTTTGGAGGGAAATCTTTCAGTGGTCTTCTTGAATTCCCTCATTCTTCCATTTCAGCCCTATTCTCAGACCCCCAGCCCCAACCTGCCCTTCTACTCTCAAAAGATGTGAGTGGTATTAATGCATTCACGTTGTGAGCATAGTAGATAAGTCATAGAGAATGGATATCTCTGGATAAGGAGGTTAGTTACCTTTGTATATGGCACAGGAGAGACCAAATGTCTACTTCTGGTGTCCACACTTCAGAAAGGACACTGAGAAAGTGAAAAGGATTCAGAGAAGAGATACAAGAATGATCTGAGCTCATGAAGGAGATCAGTCTATTGACATTATTCAAGAGATGGTTAAGAACATGATTTGATCATTGTCTGTAAATGCTGAGGGTAGGAGATATTCATTTTTTTAGACACAACATCACATGAACTCATGAACATACAGTTGCCCTCAATTCATGTGGAAAAATTGGAGAGGGTGCAGAGAGTAACCAGAAAAAATATTTGTGTGGAGAAGAAAATACCTTGCAGCAAGAATATTAAAGAGCTCAATAAGGTTAGCTTCTCAAAACGGATATCAAGAGATGATCATAGAAGCATTGAAATGTAGGGCTGGAAGGGACCTCAAGATATTATCTAGTCCACCCCATGTGCAGAGAAAGGGCCAAGTATACGTAGACCATCCCTGAGAGATGTTTGACTAAGCCAGGGGTGGCCAAACAGTGGCTTGTGAGCGGCATGCGGCCATTTTACAGTTAAACTGCAACTGGCTGTGCCCTTTATGTCCCCCCCACCATTCTCTGCCTACCAGACTGGGGGGGGGGGGGGGGGCACAAAGTTTATGCCCTATGGAAAGGTACTGGGGCTAAAGGATTTTACCAAGCTGGGAGGGAGATCTTGGGGGGTCAGTAAAAACAGTCTAATCTGTTCCTAAAAAAAACCCTCCAATGACAGCGATTTCCCATCCTCCCTTCAAAGCTTTATATAGTACTTAACTCTTTCATCTAGCAGAGCAAGGCACACCAAGAACCAATGACTGGGCATTAAAACCAGTCAAAGTGAAATTAGAAATAAGGCACAGATTTTTAAAAGCGCAACTACCAAGGAAAGTGTTGGATTCTCCATCTCTTGATGTCTTTAAATCAAGACTGGATGCCTTTCTGGAAGATATACTTTAGTCAAACACAAGTTATTGGGCTCAATACAAGGATAATTTAGTGAAATTATGTGGCCAACGTTACACAGAAGGTCAGGCTAGATGATACAATGGCCCCTTCTGTCTTTATAATATATGAATCCACAAATCTATGTGGTCTCCGTAAAACAGCAAAAGATTTAATTTAGGGTTGAAGTAAAAACCAGACAAGTTACTTGAGTAGGGGCTATCCTCATGTGGATTCAACCAGACACACGAAAACACATTCACACACATTCTGCCTCTACCCAATATTTTGCTGTTAAAACCCCCGCTTCTTAGCATGTTTTCATTTCAGCATGTGTCCCTGCTGGCAAAAATGGAAAACTGAAAGGATAAAGTCTGCATACTTACAAAAGTCCTTTAAACCTTGTGAATCTTATGGCACTTCTCGAATATTGTTTGCTGTGGATGGTGATCGTCTCAGCTCTGTTGCCTCTTTTGCTAGCTGGATAGATAACGATGACTTGCCAGTCTGCAAAAATTATTTGAAGTTGCTGATGTCATTGGGTTCCTTCACCCCATTAGTGGACAGCACAGGGGATGGAGAAATGCTTTTCCCTCACTCCCATGGCTTCTGGAGATAAAGAAGCAACAGCGAAAACTGATGAGCGTCTTAAAGTCTCATGGTTTTATTTCTCCCTCCCACCCATTACTCCACCCAGGAGTCCCAGATCAGATCGGAACAGAGCACCCTCACTAGAATTCCCTGGCCTTTCAACCAACAGAGACTGAGTCAGACTTTGTAATCAAAATCAGGATGGTGGAGGAAGTTGTCTCAATTTTAGAGAAATCATCTGAAAACTCAGCAGTCTTAGCACTGTATAATTGAACATTGCTGAGTGTATGTTTCCAAACAAGGAGATCTATATTAGAAGTTGATTTTATTTTCCTCCAAAGAAATCCAAAAGAATTTCTTTAAGTATCTTAAAGTAGGGAGTTATACTTTAAACAGACATCTCCTTCCTGTATGTATGTAGCAGATAAGGCTTCACGACCAATAGGGAGCATGGAATGGTAGGTGGTTTTCTGAATTACATAATAGTCATAGTTCAACTGAATACAGTGGAGTTACTCCTGATTTACACCGGGATGAGTTCAAGGAGATTCAGACTCTCAGTCTGTAGCTTCCCTTGCAATGTGCCAATGTCCTTGTATAAATATGGTTGAAATTTTGTGGGATAACCAGCTGGGCAGGGTCCATAGGGGCAGCAGTGGAGGCAGAAGTGTCAGGAAGAGAAGGGGAAAGGTCCAAATTCTGCCATGTCCAAACCCCCCCACCTCGGCCCACCCTTAGGGAGTAGCATTCTCCTCATTGCACAGAGGGAGAAACTGAGGCATGGAGCAAGAAAAATAACTCACCCAAAGTCAGACCAAAGCAGTGAGGGGACTAGAACCTAGCTTTCCTGCCTCCTTGTTCAGCTCCTGTACCCCTGGACTGCATTGCAGCTAGCAAAGGTTGCTGGGCAACATCCTTGGAAGCGCCTAACTGACTTTAAATGCAAAACAATGTCCCACTTTAATTCTACCAGTATAGTTAAAGCAGCACCTGTTACTGTGGACACAGTTATATCAGTATAAAGGTGTTTACACTGGTATAGCTATTCTTGTGTTGGAAGGGGGGATAAGCTATACTGGCAGAAGGCACTTTCATACATGTATAACCTTATCCGTGATAAGGGTAGTATTGGTATATCTTGGTAAAACCTCACCTCTCCGTGACATAGTTATACCTGGGCTCGGTGTAGAGCACATCTTAAGGCTTGCCTACACTTGAAACACTGCAGCAGCACAGCTGTAATGCTGAAGTGTAGACACCCTATGCCAACAAGAGGGTTTCACCTGTGGGGCATAGGTAATCTGCCTCCCAGAGAGGAGGCAGCTAAATTTATGGAAGAATTTTTCAATCAACTTAGTACCTGTGACCCGTCTGTGCCTAGGGTAGATCACCTGAAAATGCCAAGGTCAGGACAGGCTGCAAAAGGAGAGCAGATTCTCCCAGCACTGGTGGGTGACACTGAAATCAGACTTCCTAACCAGCCACAAACAGTGCTTCTGATTCCCCAGAAGGGTTATCAAGAAGCTAAAATGAAAATACACACAGCCCCCTTTACTGCATTTTAGTCTCTGGCTCCCAATCAGCCACTAGGTCCAATAAAGAGATCAGTTATTTAAAACTCTCTGCTCTTTGCCAAAAAGGTTCTCCTGACCCCAAAGAGTCAGCCACAGTACCAGATCAACGTAAGTTTGGATCTCCTTCCCAAAATCCCACGCTGCCAACCAATCCTTTAGTAATTAAAACTAAAGGTTTATTATAAAAGGAAAGAAACAAACTATAAGAGATGTATTAAATGATTAAAGCAATCAGACACATACAAATGATTGGAAAGTCCTTATGTATCAGGTTTCCACTAGAATTGTGCCATTTGCAGGCTTGTACAGTGTACATCCAGTACCTGGATGTGTCTCTGTCCTTTGATTCACAGCTTTAGTTTTAGATGAATTGATCCAGTGGAATGAACACTAAATAGTCCATGTGCAGAGTTTCTTCAAATTCTCCCATGAGAATGAGCAAGGTGATTCTGGGCTGGAGCTGGGGTCTCAGTCTTGCAATCCAAACTTTCCCTGACAAGCTTGGACAGATTTGAGATAAAAAGGATCAGTCCCCTAGAGTCTTTTATAGATCCATGCAGGCTGACTGATATTTTCTTGGCAGCAGATATCTCCTCGAACAATTAATAACTGATTACTTGGGACTCTGTAGTACCATCTCCTATGTCCTGTGCACACCGGTAACTAGTTACATTAGCACAAGGTAATTGGCCATTTACAACCATTCACAGGTATTTACTACTTAAATTTCCAATGGAAATATAAACAATAGTATTGTTACATTCAAAGTTCCATCTAAATGTTCATATGTTCCTTTTGAACTCTTAAGCAATAGAACAGTGACAGACAGGAAAGCAGTTTATCTATATTGCTAACCTCTAACAAGAGATACGTAAATAACATCAAATAACTATAAACAATACACGTGCATTTCAAAGCTCTAGTCTACTTACAAAGAATGACTCTCACTATCATTGTATTTTCCCATAATATATCTTGGAAGGTCAGAGTTAGTCCATGCAACTTGCAAAGTTGATTGGCTTTTTCAGGCCTAGCGTGGCCCTCAGGGATTTTGGTCATTTTAACTATGCTGATCAAGGCTTTGGATTTACCTCTGAGTGACATAGTTAAGCTGAGCCAATTTTCTAAAGTAGACCAGGCCTTAGAATAGCCAAAGGAACACTGTGCGATGGCTGCTATCTTGGCTGACACACTGGGTATTGAACTGGGGACCTCTAAAACTTGAACTAAAGAGCCATGATTGCGTAGCTGCTGACTGTAACAACACATGTTCTTTGTTGGGAGGCACACAAGAAGCCCCCTTACACGCCCTCACCTACTTGTTGGCCTTGAATCAATTTAATCAAACCAGGGCAACTTTTATGTGTGGATTCTCGCACCTCAGTTTAAAACTGGTTAAATGGTTTCAGCGTGTGTTTGTAAATTTGTAAGCACAGGCTTAAAGTGCGACGTGCCAGGCTGAAAGAGATTGAAGACCTTCCACCAACAAAATCTCACCTTTTCAGCTAAATCAGTACAAAATCACACCTTTCATTATATCGGGACTGGCTTGCATGTGTTCCAGGCTTAAGTCCCACTGGCTTTGAAAGTGACTTAGGCTTAGATTTACTTTTTACTTTTTATCCTGACAAAGTTACCATAAAACATTAACACACTACAGACACCAGGTGGGTGTGGTGATATCTTTTATCAGACCCACTTCAGTTGGTGAAAGAGAGCAGCTTTCGTGTTTCCACAGCACTTACCCTCCGGTCTGGGAATGGTACTCAGGGTCTCACCGCTAAATACAAGATGTCACAGATGGCTTAGCATAAGGAATTAACCCTGTTGTAAAAGGCCATTCAAGGTGAAGTGGGCAGTTAACATACCACATCAGACACTACTTAATAATTTACTAATAGTCAAAAAATCGCCTCAGATTTCTAAAGGCACACCTCCACTTTGTGTGGCAGAGCCAATACTCAGATACACAAAGGAGTGTATTATTCCCTGAGGCATCCTAATACCTTTAAAAATTTGGGCCTATGTGATTCAGGCCAATAAAAGGTGATAATAAATATTTCTGCTTGACTCAATCTTCCACATCATAGTGATTTTCCCGGTGACCATTCCCACCCAGCACATCGCAGCTGCTAGTTCATTCCATTGCAGAACTTTCCCAGGGGCTTTCCCAGCCCTTGTGTACACTGAGTGTACACTGAGTGTGTGCTTGTGACTGGTGCAGTCACAGGGACCGTTTGGCAGTTGGGGTTGTGTCTGATTGATTGGATCCAGGTGGGCTTTGAGGGGTTAATTGCAGGGGCGGGGCAACTGCCCCAGCCTTATAAAAAGCAGCCAGCTGTGAACCAGCTGAGTGGTGAACAGAGGGGTGGCTAACAGAAGGAGGGAGTTTGCCTGGGAGTCCGCCTGAGGAGAGAGTCCACAGCGGGTTTTTGCCTTTCAGATGTTGCTGAGCAGGAAATAGAGAATCTGAGGAGGCTCTCAGAGGAAAGGTATGGAGAGGGAGCGATCTGTCGTTGTCACCTAAACTGGATGTGCTATGTTTGTCTTCCTCCCACAGGATAGAGATGACTTCATCTGTACCAAGTGCAGGCTGGTTTCCTTATTGGAAGAGAAGGTTAAAGGACTAGAGACCCAAACATCAACCCTGCGTTGCATTAAAGAAAATGATGTATTTCTCCATCGGGCACAGGCAGAGTATAAAGAAGATTCAGAGAAGGCCGGGCAAGCGAAACTGAAGAACGGGGAAGAAAATTGGCAGCATGTGACCTCCCGAAGAAAGAGAACCTATGTGCCCACCATGCAGATAGAAGTAAGGAATCGTTTTCATCCTCTCTGCACAAGTACTACGGCGGAGAATGATTTGGAGGATGCTTCGGAGGGAATGGATCAGAAGGAGACCCGTTTGATCAGAAGGAAAGGGATGCATTATCCTAGGGATGGGGGTTCCACGACCACCATTCCCAAGAGGAAGAGAAGGGTGATGGTGGTCGGGGACTCCCTCCTAAGGGGGACAGAGTCATCCATCTGCCGTCCGGACCGGGAAACTAGAGAAGTGTGCTGCTTGCTTGGAGCTAGGATTAGGGATGTGACGGAGAGACTGCCAAGACTCATCAAGTCCTCGGACCGCTACCCCTTCCTGCTTCTCCACGTGGGCACCAATGACACTGCCAAGAATGATCTTGAGCGGATCACTGCGGACTATGTGGCTCTGGGAAAAGAGATAAAGGAGTTTGAAGCGCAAGTGGTGTTCTCATCCATTCTCCCTGTTCAGGGAAAAGGCCCAGGCAGGGACAGTCGCATTGTGGAAGTAAATGTGTGGTTACGCAGGTGGTGTCGAAGAGAGGGCTTTGGATACTTCGATCATGGAATGTTGTTTCAGGAAGAAGGATTACTAGGAAGAGACGGGATTCATCTAACGAAGAGAGGGAAGAGTATCTTCACAGACAGGCTGGCTAACCTAGTGAGGAGGGCTTTAAACTAGGTTTGACGGGGGACGGGGACCTAAGCCCGAAGGTAAGTGGGGAAGAGGGACACCACGAGGAAGCAGAAGGAGGAGGGTGCAGCAGGGGAGGCCTCCCGATTCATACTGTGAAAGTAGGCCAGTCGGCTACTTATCTCAAGTGCCTGTACACAAATGCAAGAAGCCTGGGAAAAAAGCAGGAATAACTGGAAGTCCTGGCACAGTCAAGAAACTACCACATGATTGGAATAACTGAGACTTGGTGGAATAACTCACACGATAGGAGCACTGTCATGGAAGGGTCTAAACTGTTCAGGAAGGACAGGTAGGGGAGAAAGGGGGAGGAGTTGCACTGTATGTAAGAGAGCACTATGACTGCTCTGAGCTCCAGTATGAAACTGGAGATAAGTCAGTTGAGTGTCTCTGGGTTAAGCTTAGAAGCAAGAACAATAAGCGTGATGTCATGGTGGGTGTCTGTTACAGACCACCAGACCAGGAGGATGAGATAGATGAGGCTTCCTTTACTCAACTAGGGAAAGTTTCCAGTTCACAGGACCTGATTCTCATGGGAGACTTCAATCACCCTGACATCTGCTGGAAGAGCAATACAGCAGAGCACAAACAATCCAGGAAGTTTTTGGAGAGTGTTGCAGACAATTTCTTGTTGCAAGTGCTGGAGCAACAACTAGGGGCCGTACTTCTCTTGACCTGCTGCTCACAAACAGGGAAGATTTGGTAGGGGAAGTAGAAGTGGGTGGCAACCTAGGCAGCAGTGACCATGAGATGTTCAAGTTCAGGATCCTGACAAAAGGAAGAAAGGAGAACAGCAGGATACGGACCATAGACTTCAGGAAAGCGGACTTTGACTCCCTCAGGGAACTGATGGGCAGGATTCCCTGGGAGGCTAACATGAGAGGGAAAGGAACCCAAGAGAGCTGGCTGTATTTTAAAGAGACCTTATTGAGGGCACAGGAGCAAACCATCCCGATGTGCAGAAAGAATAGCAAATATGGTAGGCGTCCAGTTTGGCGTAACAAAGAAGTCTTTGGTGAACTTAAAAACAAAAAAGAAGCTTACAAGAAGTGGAAGCTTGGTCAGATGACTAGGGAGGATTATAAAAATACTGCTCGAACATGCAGGAATGAAATCAGGAAGGCCAAAGCACAATTAGAGTTGCAGCTAGCAAGGGATGTGAAGGGGAACAAGAAGGGTTTCTACAGGTATGTTGGCAACAAGAGGAAGATTAGGGAAAATGTGGGCGCCTTAGAGAATGAGGGAGGCAACCTAGTGACAGAGGATGTGGAGAAAGCTGAAGTACTCAATGCCTTTTTTGCCTCTGTCTTCACAGACAAGGTCAGCTCCCGGACTGCTGCACTGGGCTGCACAGAATGGGAAGGAGGTGAACATCCCACAGTGCTGAAGGCAGGTCCAAGACTATTTAGAAAGATTGGACATTCACAAGTCTATGGGGTCGGACGGAATGCACCCGAGGGTGCTGAGGGAGTTGGCTGATGTGATTTCAGAGCCATTGGCTATGATCTTTGAAAACTTGTGGCAACAGGGGGAGGTTCCTGAGGACTGGAATAAAGCAAATCTAGTGCCCATCTTCAAAAAATGGAGGAAAGAGGATCCAGAGAACTACAGATCGGTCAGCCTCACCTCAATCCCTGGAAAAATCATGGAGCAGGTCCTTAAGGAATCCATTTTAAGGCACTTGGAAGAGAGGAAGGTGATCAGGAACAGACAAAACGGATTCACCAAGGGAAAGTCATGCCTGACCAACCTGATTGCTTTCTATGAAGAGGTGACTGACTTTGTGGAAGCAGGGAAGGTGGTGGATGTGATATATCTTGACTTTAGCGAAGCTTTTGATACTGTCTCTCACAGTATTCTTATCAGCAAGTTAAAGAAATATGGTTTGGATGAAAGGACTATAAAATGGATAGAGAACTGGCTAGAGCATAGGGCTCAACGATGGCTCCATGTCTAGCTGGCAACTGGTCACAAGCGGAGTGCCCCAGGGGTCGGTCCTTGGGCCGGTTTTGTTCAACATCTTTATTAATGATCTGGAGGATGGGGTAGATTGCACCCTCAGCAAGTTTGCAGATGACTCTAAGCTGGGGGATGTGGTAGATACCCTGGAAGGTAGGAATAGGATACAGAAGGACCTAAACAAACTGGAGAATTGGGCCAAAAGAAATCTGATGAGGTTCAACAAGGACAAGAGCAGAGTCCTGTACTTAGGACGGAAGAATCCCATGCACAGCTACAGACTGAGGACCGACGAGCTAGGCAGCAGCTCTGCAGAAAAGGACCTGGGGGTTACAGTGGATAGGAAGCTGGATATGAGTCAGCAGTGTGCCCTGGTTGCCAAGAAGACTAATAGTATATTGGGCTGCATTAGTAGGAGCATTGCCAGCAGGTCGCGGGAAGTGATTCTTCCCCTTTATTCGGCATTGGTGAGGACGCATTTGGAGTATTGTCCAGTTTTGGGACCCCACTACAAAAATGATGTGGAGAAGTTGGAGAGAGTCCAGGAGAGGGCAACAGAAATGATTAGGGGGCTGGTGTCCAAGACTTATGAGGAGAGGCTGAGGGAACTAGGCTTGTTTAGCCTGCAGAAGAGAAGAATGAGGGGGGATTTGATAGCAGCCTTTAACTACCTGAAAGCGGGTTCCAGGGAGGATGGAGCTAGGTTGTTCTCAGTGGTGGCAGATGACAAAACAAGGAGCAACTGTCTCAAGTTGCAGGGGCGGAGGTCTAGGTTGGACATTAGGAAAAAAGTTTTTCACTAGGAGGGTGGTGATGCACTGGAATGGGTTACCTAGGGAGGTGGTGCAATCTCCATCTTTAGAGGTTTTTAAGCTGCAGCTTGACAATGCCCTGGCTGGGATGATTTAGCTGGAGTTAGTCCTGCTTTGAGCTGGGAGTTAGACTAGATGACCTCCTGAGGTCCCTTCCAACTCTAATATTCTATGATTCTGTGATTCTAAGTGCACTTGAAGGGCTCCCTTTGTGCTCTTGCCTCAGTTTCCTCAGCTGTGCTGTCACAGTACAGCCTGGAGCCTGGGGATTCAGGCCTGTGGTAATTGCATGGTGTTTGTTGATCTTTTTATGGTGACCACTACACAGGGTTTATTACGGGTCTTCTTGACGAATCCTCTTTTGGCCCCCAGTTACGGATGGAGACAGCCAATTAGGTCTTTGACTTCTAATTTTCCTCAGAGCTTCTTTGACCTCCGTGTTTCTCAGACTGTATATAATTGTGTTAACCATAGAGGTAACCACCGTGTACAGTAGGGAGAACATTTTATTTAGGCCCGGAGACAGGCTGGCCATGGGAACCGCATAAACTATGCCCAAAGTCCCGTAGAATAAAGTCACCACGATGAGATGGGAGGAGCAGGTGGAAGCTTTCTATTTCCCCATGGGGGAAGGGATTCTGAGGATGGTGGAGACGGTGCTGATGTAGGATACTACGGTCAGTAGAAACGGGACCATTGTCACAACAGAGGCCATAATTAAGGTGGTTGTCTTGGCCACATGGGTGTCATCACAGGAGAGCTTCATGACTGGTGCGAGGTCACAGAATAAATGTTCAATTTCATTGGAGACACAGAATGGCAACCTGAAGGTCAAGACAATGGTCATGATGGGAGTCAGGAACCCACTTATCCAAGACCCTGCTGCCAACTGCAGGCAAACCTTGGAGTTCATGATGGCTGTGTAACGGTGCAGGGTGCAGATGGCTACATACCGGTCAGAAGACATCACTGCAAGGAGGAAACTCTCAGTGATAGCCATGGAACCAAAGAAATAAAACTGGGCAATGCAGCCCAAGAAAGAAATCACTCCGTGGGCAGTGAGTAAAGTCCTTAGAATCTTGGGGGTGGTAGAAGTGATGTACCAGATCTCGAGAAAGGAGATATTTCCCAAGAAGAAGTACATGGGAGTGTGAAGTCTCTGGTTAGATAAGATGATGGCCATTATGAGGATGTTGCCAGCCAATGTCATAAGGTAGATAGCTAGAAATAGCACAAAGAGAAGCATCTGCATCTCATGAAGATCCCCAAATCCCAGCAGGATGAATTCTGCAAGAGCGGTCCAATTTCCTTTCACTGCTCTGTCCATCTCGATTCAGATTGGCCCAAAACCACAAAACACAAGCATGAAAATTCTGAGAAGTGCAGGAGGCTTTTCATCCCGCTGTTTTTCACAGAAATGTGATGTTTCGTTTTTCTGAATTTTCCACTCATTTTATACAATTTCCCGATGTTCTGACCTGGTAATTTTCTACAGTGAAGTCTACCCCCACACCCCAACTTTGGAGATGGCACGTGGACATATTATCCAGCACATCTGGAGTTTGGGAGTACGTTCATTGGGTGTGAAAGTCAACATCTGCACAACACTTAAATCATGTAATCCCAGCCCTCTCTCATTCTCCCAGGTGCCTCCAGACTTGGGGTGACCCTTGTACCCAGTGTGTTTCAGGTTTATACTGTGTCCTGGTGCGATTGTTGCATGGTTTGCATTTCTGTTCTGTCTCTGCAGATGACCCACCCGAGGTGTCATTGCTGTTTTATTTTAAAGGCTTAATTGGCTGCGTAATGGTCCCTGCAGAGGGGTGAATATCACCCACACGTTGAAACTTACCCGGCAGATTCCTGTAGGTCAAGGGTGTTCATTTGTGTGGTTATATATAGACAGGAAGGTAGTCCCTCTGCATGAGGGTTGGAAGCCACTAGCTAGGATAAAGATATGGGGCAGAATGCTCTGCGGAGAGCCATGTTGGATAAAGACGATGCTCAAGTCAAGCATGGGTGTTTCATCTGGCCAGCTTGAACCTGCACATCCAAAACTCTCAGGCAGTGATTTTCAGAGCCACCTAAGAGTAAAATTTTCAGAGGGCCTAAGGGAATTAGATACCCAACTCTCCTTTATTTTCCTGGGAGTTGGGTGCTTGATTCCCATAGGGTCCTTTGAAGATCCCAGCCTAATGGACTTGGAGGCCCAGCTCAAATGGTGGGAATTGGACATCTTTGAACGTCTTCTCCACCGTGACCCGCACAGGAAATTTGCATCTGAGATTTGTAAAGGCTCCTAAGTGAATCAGGTGCCAAGTCCCACAGAATGTCTCTGGGAGCTGGGCACCTGACTCCCTTAGGCTCTGTTTGGTTGTGCAAAAACATAAGGCTCAGACCAGGACTTTAAAGTCAGCATTAGATATTCCAGGCCAAATTCTCTCATCACTTTCATTGGAGTAAATCAGAAGTGGCTGCACTCGGCATTATAGCCTAGGTGGGTAAGGCATTGGACTGTGTCTCAGGAGATATAGATTATGTTCCCAGCTCTGCCATTGCTCTCCTAGGTGGCCTTGAGGAAGTCGCTTGCCTCCCCGTGCCTCAGTTTCCTCATTGGTAATGTGAGAATAATGCCTTTGTGAAGCACTTTTCGATCTAAAGAGGAGGAGCGCTGTATAAGAGCTGGATATTGTTATTACCAATATCACAGGAGATAAATCAGTGCAAAACAGGGGCTGGGAGTGGAACGTCAGGGCTATTTGTTTGTCTTTCTTTTAACCACGCAAGTTAGGGACCCAGTCTTGAAAAACCTCAGGCCTAATGCTAATCCTGAAAATCCTTACTCATGTAAGTAGGTGTTACTGACACCAGTGTTTTCATTAGCACCAGTGTGGTGAGAAATACTCTCCTGAGTAACACATCTGGCAGGGTCAGGCCATCGAATGGTTCTTACTCATTCAGGAAATAGCTGCATTGATTTACACTAGCAGGCGATCTGGTCCATTGACTTCAATGGATCTACACTCATTTACACTCTCTAGAGATGAGCCCCCACTCACCACAATACAGTTATGCTAGTTTGTGTCAACTGGGAATCTGACCCCCATTGGCTTCACGGGGGCTATGCTTACCACAGCACACACACAAATCAACACAAATCTTCCAGCACAACCTGACCCAGACACAAGTCTACA